>NW_018479983.1:66731-77559 GCF_002113885.1 Mizuhopecten yessoensis | reverse complement strand
TGAGTTGAAAGGTTTGCTAGTGGTTAACTTACGCGAGGTTGTAGGGTAACTGAGTTGAAAGGTTTGCTAGTGGTTAACTTACGCGAGGTTGTAGGGTAACTGAGATGAAAGGTTTGCTAGTGGTTAACTTACGCGAGGTTGTAGGGTAACTGAGATGAAAGGTTTAACTAACGTGAGCTGTTAAGAAGGTTGTGGTGGAAAACCTTTAATATTTTGAGGTTGTTAGAAAGATGTGGTGGAGAAACATTAATGAAGTGAGGTTGTCATGAAAAGAGGTTTATTTGTAAAATAATTTTATTAACCTGAGGTTGTAAGAGGGTTGTTGTTGAGTATTTTCAATGATGTGAGGTTGTTAGAAGGTTGTAGCTTGGGACCCTTTAATAACGCGGTGTTGAAAGATAGTTGTGGCTCCTAGAGTTACCTGACATAGCGAAGGATCCATCACTGGTGATGCGGATTGCTGTGACGCTGTCGGTGTGTCCTGCCAGGCGGTGACGAGGCTCTCCTATAGACAGGTCCCACACCAGCACCGTGCCCCGCTCAGACCCCGACACCACGTCCGTCGTCTGTATAGCTACCGCTGTGACGGGACAATCATCTTCTACCAACACCTATTGGTTTTAGATAAGTAAGTGAATATTATGTACTGATGACACACAAAACCTCTGCAAATGAACGTGTATTATTCCAATTACGGACAGGGTCGCCTCGTAATTTCACCTTACCAAGGCATGTGCAAGCCCTTCTTGTGAGAAAGCATAGCATCAGATTATGGTGTATGCAGTATTCCAATGATTGTAACTGGCAGAGATAAAATAAATTGGAAAATAATTGAATGTACAATGGAGAGACCCTGTTGGTTAAGTTTAGGAAGACTCTCCTGGAAACGGTCGAACAACCCGTCCCCACTTAAACAATAAAAGAAACAGACGCCAACCACCTTGTTGACTAATAACCTAATCATGCCCTTAAGAAGAAAAACAAACTCAACAGTGAGAAAAAAAGGAACGAGAGACCGGGAGCATCTAATCCACCAACAGCAATGCAATAGGAGCGTTCGGGAATGAGACCATGTGAGCAGTTTTAAAAAAGAATCCCGCCAACTATACTCAAGTATTTAAGTAAGGTGACAACACTCGAGTAAATGTATTTAGGACCGGTTACATGTACGATACCTCCCAGATACCAATCTTTGTATGAAAACTACCGGCTCGTGTCGCTTGCACCAGTTCCATGTAATCTCCCACGTCATATCGTGAGTCCTATATTACATGTACCTTAGGTCTATGGGTCGAACGGTACTATCAACCTCATCAACGTAAACAAGGGAAACCCAGCCCCTCATCGACTCATGAGGCAGCAATTCTAAAAAGTACATTATCCTAGGTAAACAGTTCATAGAACTGAGGGTTCGCAAGGTTGTATATAAGATCGAAATGAAAATCACAGCCAACTGAATGTGTGTTTCTTCCTTCATTGCGGTAGTTGAATGTGTACAATATTTGCACACTATACTATTTGCTCTAAAGAAAACGGCGATTTGTCATAACTTCTGGTCTCCGTAGCAAGGTTCAAGAAACATTACCTCCAAATGAGGAGAGTGCTAAGCGCCCTGCTAGCCGACATGGCAATCGCATTTGCCGTATGGCTCATTATAATATGATCCCCAAGCTATAACTAAAGGCATTTATAAGAATCGTTAAATGTCATTTCTTTATTTCCATTCACAAAAGGACGTGTTTCAAGAACAACTGGAACTTGTTCAAAGCCTGGTTTATTTCCACTCATACACTAGTCATTTTTCACTAATTCCATTTTTGGATCAACAAATATTAAAATTACAAGTAACACATAATTAGTCAATATAGTTCACATTATTTAACATACATGTATTAGACAACACCGTAATGAATATACAGATAGACTAACACTTAATACCATTTACTTACCTGTGTAAGTTTTGCGGTGACGAGTTCCCAGACTTTCAGAGAACCATCAACTGAAGCTGTTACCAGGTATTGGTCGTCCACTGAGCGCGCGACGCATGTAATCCTCTCCGTGTGACTTACACAACCAATCATGGTGCCATCATCTGTGTTCCAAATCTTTCCACTGTAACAGTAAAGAAGGACGCCATGGTCTCAGTCTATATGTAGTAAGTACACGGCTATGTAACATTGATGCCTGGCGTGATTAATTTAACGTTACAGATTGCTACAAAATAGTGTGAATATGCCTCAGTTTGAAATATTTTTTCAGTTCATTCCAAATTCATACTCGTGCGTAAGATAGACAAATAGAAAATAAAAATAAAAATACCGAGAACATAAATCGTTTTTTTTTCTGTTGACCGTAATGTGAAAATAACGTTTCAAATGCATATTCATACATGAACCATTTGTGATGGTACGAAAGCCAGTTGCTTACAGACACATCCTCCAAGATCAGCTTTGCTTTCTTCCATATTCAGTGAAAGAATGACATTATGATTCAACGAAGAGGGCTTAGAAAAAATGATTAAATCCTAGAATCGGAGATGTTATTTCTCGCTGCTAGATAGGTTAACGTGGGTGTGTTCGACACGGTTTTGTTCATCAGTGTAAATTAAGTCGATTTTTCAACATCACGTTGTGCATTTTTTCTGGTCATGACTTTTACTGGGGTGTTTCATAAACTATTTCGTCAATCCCATGATTACCCATACATGTTTAACAAGTTTGCAACACTTCGGCTACTTGGGAAGCGAAACATGCACCACTGTATTCGATTGCTGCTCTGTCTGTCTGACAATCTCTACTCTAACGTATCTCAGTCAGCGACTTCGTGATGGCTACTGGGTAATGTACTCAAACCAGAACGGATATACATTCTAAGTCAAATAGCTACGTATATCCAGATCACTCTTGGCATGACAAAGTTTTTACCATATCAGCCATGAACCTGGATGTTTGACGGTGCAAAACGTCGGTATAGTCCTCGGGTGGGGACAGCTGACAAGCACTATACAATACTGATGCCTGTACACTATGAATGCGGTAAGCACTGTTGGTTTTTCAAAATAACGTAGGGATGGGCAGCCATCCAGTCTCTAACCACGTTTGATGTTGCTGAACTATTGAGTGCGTTCAATGGTTCCACTGCATAGCATGGCTGGAAATCCCTCTCACATTCTATGGCTCTTACAATATTTCACGAACCCTCTTCGAGGGTCATCACCTTGAAGCGTAGACATAAATCCTAACTACGGGATAACATTTACCAGTGTCTAGAACCCGACATAGCATCGATCTGGACAAACAATACCCTTTATGCAAAGGTTGAGACGTTTTCTGTCTTCGGTGATGGGGTTTATAACTGTAGTTCCCGCGGGACGTGACTAGATACTGATGGTCACCAGACAGGACGACAGTAACAGAGATGTTGTTTTTGTATGCTTACCTCTGGTCGCCTCGGGAAGTAACTAGGTACCGGCCATTATTAGACACGACGAAGGTTGCAACGGGAATGGTGTATGTCGTCAGAGTAGTTCCCGTCTCCGCTTGCCACAGATGAAAACTTCCCTGGACATCGTAGGACAGGATTCGCTCCTCGTCAATATATTCTACACTTTGGATCATGAGCTCATGATGCTGAAAACATTAATGACTACACTTCACCAAGGTAGCAGGACTATCATGTATAAATTATACGATAATAACTGTTACCAACCCACGTTTTATGGGAATGCAGGGAAGTACAAAAATTTCTGAGCAATTTTGAAAGTCTTTTAAGTGCTCTCACTATTCCTTTCTCACTAAATAAAGAATCAATGATCTTTGGTTTTATCAACCAAACTGGAATTTATACCAGAATTGATAATGAAATTACTCTGTTCATTAAACAATATATATACAAAACCAGATGTTTTCATAAGTCACTTAATGTGACGGCTTTAGTCAATTCGATTAAAGATTACTATAAGGTTCAGAAATATATTGCTCGTGGTAAAGGGGAACAAGGCCTTAGAAGATTTACTTCTGAATGGGAAAAATGGTTAAAATTAGTAGAGCTTGACCTCAACTAACCCTGAGTATTATGACTATTTATATTAAGTTATTAGTTGTTATTCTACTTAAAAAAACCAAAATATTGACAAATACTCACAGCAGTTATTTATTTTATTTAGTATCTTCTCAGATTTGGCAGTCTGATCTCTCTCTCTCTCTCTCTCTCTCTCTCTCTCTCTCTCTCTCTCTCTTTGTTTTGTCTATTCTATGTGTGAAAGTGTGTGAAAATTGAATGTGTCTTGGTGATTGTATAAAATCAGCATCAGATGATGAGGATGATGAGGAGGATGAGGTTGCTGATAATTTCAATAGTAGATATGTGTGAATGTGTGGATATGTGTTGATGTGATGTTCTGTATAATGTACATGTTCTGAAAATCTTTGAAAATAAAAAAATTAAATAAAAAAAATAAAAAAATAAAAAACTGTTACCAATGTCTTTTGAATATAATCTGATTGACAATGGTAACATGACATAAAAGTTTATTGAAAGGTCTCATAAGCAAAAAAGGGATATCCAATATTGGTTTAAATGTCATTAAATGTGCATTGCGATTGTAACGTCATAAAAACTAAATGGCGATATGAATAGGCAATTTGTGCCTTTTTGTTTACAAACAAGCCTGATGTTCCGACTGAAATGAGAGGATAAACAAAAATTATCTTCTCCTACTTTAAGGATGAACCAGCAAAATATCCAACCCAACTAGTTGTCTAACCCTCGTTAGAGCCTCAGGTTAGATAACCAAAAAAGTCACCATGGTGTTGGAGAGTTCTCATTAACGCCCTCAAGGCAAGGGGGTATATTAATCTCTCCATAGGCTTTGGTGCATGCATTACTTTGGACACGTTACCTTGTATGACACGACCCAGGTTAGCAGTTCGAGGCTCCATAGGAGGAGTGTCCTGTCCCTGGAGCCTGTCACACAACAGGATCCGTCCGGAGATACGGCGATACACGTAATACCAGCAGAATGTCCAAGCATATTTTCCTTGAATTTACTCAGTTCCAAGTTCCACATTTTCAACACCCCGTCCTCTCCTCCTGCAAATATGGTATTCATGGTAAAAAGTGTTTTCTGATGGCGACTAGCCCAACCTCAACACCTAGCTAAAATCGACCAATCCAGGAATTTATCGTTGTTTCAACCGATCCTATTTGTCACCTTTATACATACCTGAGAGTGCGAACCGACTCTGGTCGTCTATGTAGACACATGTCACACTACCGCTATGATCGTTCTCGGTCGCCTTATTCATGGTCTTCTTGTAGAAGTTCCAAACGTTGATTTTTGTCTGTTTAACAAAATATAAGATATCAAAATAGTGATGAAAGAAAAACAACCTCCAGCACTTGTAAGTTGATTTTATAGGGAAACAGAACTTTCAAATTCAGCAATTTAAACTAACTGAGTATGGTCCAGTTTGCTCCTTTCAATAGAAATAACTCCTACTTTATATCAAACATTAAATCTTGTTATATCTATGTCCCAGATATTCATAAAACATAAAGAACATGCTGGTATTCAGCTTGTAGACGAAAGGGACTATAAGCAGAATCAATTCCTGTATCATACATGTCGAATGAGGATCTAGGGATGCTATTATTAAGGAAGGGAAAGTTCATGATAGGAAAATCAAAATAGTCTCGCTAATCATATAGTATTGTAGTAAGATGTCACTGTGAGCAATGTTGTAAGTATATGTCGAGATAATCGACTATTGTGGGAAAGTTTGTAGTTTTGTAGTGCATACAATCGACATGGCCAATGGATTTCTTGGTATTCACACCGATGTATCTGAATCTAAATAAATCATTTGGCAAGTCGTTTGTCCTGATAACCTTTTCAATAAAATTCAGCCTTACATGAAATCAAAGACAAAAAGCATAAGAGAATGACACAGTATAACCTCTTAAGTAAGCCAACAGCCTGCTGCAAAATCTATCAACCGAACTTTACAAAGATATTGTCAATCGGAAACTCGTTTTCAGGATTCATCCAAGTATGATCATCTACGTGTTTTACATAAGATATGCTCCCAAATAGTAACATCTAATCACATTTGAAGAAAGTTCTAATGGTAAGAGAGCAAAAACGTTCGCCGACTTTAGTAGAATCTTTTGTAGTATACAAATTGGAAGAGTAAAATTCGTTGATAATTTTGTTTTTTAATTAAAGGATGTTTAAGATGGATAAGAAGAACTTTTAGAGTTTTTTAAAATCCCTATACTATTGCGTTTGAGTTATACAGGAGTTGATTTTTGGTTATGTGAGACATCCGTGATTTAGGTTATAACTCGAGTGACATTATTAGCCGATGTAGAATTTTTCATACTCACGATGCATAGTATAAACTGAAAATATCACATATTTTACGATCTCGTTAACGAGATCAATACACTAGGAACGTGGCGCTCCTTTGTGGTTTTATGAAACGTTCACGGCACACAATACTAATTGGATCATTACGGCATGTCTGGATTTCATGATTTACAATGAAAGAGTATTCTTTTATCAGTAATCTGTATTTTGTAGTCTGTGTTTCTTATTATCTATCATACAGAAATGAGGTTCTAAAGTTATATTTCATGCCAACGTCAACCCCTTCCACAAATACTGCACGATTAATATTTTATTCATAAATACATGTATTTATACTTGTCCTAGAAAAATAAAATTACATTTTGTATATATGTAATATTTAAAAAAAAACGCCCTTCATTTCGTTAGAAAAATAGATAATAATTTGTATTTGAAGTAACAAAATGTTTCCTTTCATAAATATTTCACTCAATTGAAAGAAATAGAAAACACTTTGGCAGATAAGAACCAAATATTTACCATGGAACATTAAAACATTTTGTATTTTTTTAAAAACTTTAAGTTAAGTAAAATAATATATTTTTTGTATAAATACTAGAAATAGCATTAACTTCATTTCTTCTTCCAAGAGCTTTGCGCAAAGATTTCAACTCTTCGGTATCATGAGAAGCTGTATAGACACCATCTATGGTTTATTTTACCATGTTTTCTGTAAACTGGTTTCGCTTTCTTCTTATGTTAGTTATAGAAAGCACATTACAAAATATTTCCACATAGAATATTCGAAAAATTGAACGATTTTCACCTAGCCATTCCATAACTATTTTCAAACCAGACAATTTAATACACTGTACAAATAGGTGTTGAAGTGTTTCTTCCTCCAGATAAACACAAAGAATATTTATCATTAGTGCATTTACTAAATTTCTTAAAACATTCATGGACAAGTTCTGAGAAAGAGAGTTTTCATTGGATATGCCGGTTGCTAAATTTTGTAAGTAAGATCTATGTAGTTAGATTGTTTTAAATGAAATGAATTACTAGAGACACGATATTGTAAATCAATACAATTCAAAGGATACCGTCGTACATACCACCAAACCAACTGTTTACTTACAAACGCTGCTATTAAGTTTTTGTGTCAATTTAATTGACCTTCCATTATTAATTCATCAGTAACGTGCTTCGACTCCGGAACAGCCTCACGCACGATTGACAAAAAATGGTCAAACAATATTTTTAAAGAAGAACGTTTGGGCCCCCGTGTTTAAATTTATTTATTTACCCATGCTTTCCTCGACTTTTTATTAGAGTCAAGGAGAGTTACAATTTACTTTTCGTTCTATTGGTTTTTAATACTACATTTTCAAAATAAGTTACCTCTGTTGCACTGAAAATAAAACAATCGTCTCTGGAAATGCAGACGTCTCTGACTGGATCACAGGCACTGCCCTTAAATGTCTGTAATAGGTCGGTTGTTCGTAGGTTGTACAGGTATACGTTTCCGTCCAAGCACCCCACCACCACGTGGTAACAGTCGTTAGACACGTCTATACACTTCACCTGTAACGATCACGTGATGTCTACATGTACAAGTATATTCATATAGAAATATAGAAAAATACACAAATTATATATATAAAAAAAAAATTACAATAGAAATAAACAAAGAGCATTTAACAAGTAACTTACATATCTAAAAAAACATGTTTCTTACATAGAGATACACTGTAGTAAGTATATGCTGTAAGTATACATAAAGTATACACAACATGTTATAAACAAATGTATACAATATTTATAATATGTTCGCACAACATATTATAGATATAGACAAAGTACACAACCTGCTACAAATATATTCAAAATACGCACAATATATTACTTATCCATACAAAACACGCATAATATTGTTTTGATATACACAAAGTACACACAATATGTTACTTATACATACAAAACACGCATACTATTGTTTTGATATACACAAAGTACACACAATATGTTACTTATACATACAAAACACGCATACTATTGTTTTGATATACACAAAGTACACACAATATGTTACTTATACATACAAAACACGCATACTATTGTTTTGATATACACAAAGTACACACAATATGTTACTTATACATACAAAACACGCATACTATTGTTTTGATATACACAAAGTACACACAATATGTTACTTATACATACAAAACACGCATACTATTGTTTTGATATACACAAAGTACACACAATATGTTACTTATACATACAAAACACGCATACTATTGTTTTGATATACACAAAGTACACACAATATGTTACTTATACATACAAAACACGCATACTATTGTTTTGATATACACAAAGTACACACAATATGTTACTTATACATACAAAACACGCATACTATTGTTTTGATATACACAAAGTACACACAATATGTTACGAGTATATCGAGTATACAAAGATCATAGAACATATTATAGGTAGAGACAAAGCACGCAAATCACATTCAAAATATATCATTGATTAAGACATAGTACATACACCAAATTACTTTAACGGACAAAGCACGTATATTCTAACATGCAGAAAAAGTATACACATGTTTTTACAAATGAACATAAAATGCGTACAACATATTTCAAATAAAGACAAAGTACAAACCTGTTGCAATTATAAACAAAGTACAAACCTGTTATAATTATAAACAAAGTACAAACCTGTTACAATTATAAACAAAGTACAAACCTGTTACAATTATAAACAAAGTGCAAACCTGTTACAATTATAAACAAAGTACAAACCTGTTACAATTATAAACAAAGTACAAACCTGTTACAATTATAAACAAAGTACAAACCTGTTACAATTATAAACAAAGTACAAACCTGTTACAATTATAAACAAAGTACAAACCTGTTACAATTATAAACAAAGTACAAACCTGTTACAATTATAAACAAAGTACAAACCTGTTACAATTATAAACAAAGTACAAACCTGTTACAATTATAAACAAAGTACAAACCTGTTACAATTATAAACAAAGTACAAACCTGTTACAATTATAAACAAAGTGCAAAACTGTTACAATTATAAGCAAAAGCACATTCAAAATAATTCAATTACAAAGTCCTAACATGTTACATATATAAACAAAGTACGTTCAAAACATGTTTGCAATATGAACAAACAACACAAATCAGTTAATACGGAATTGACGTTCAATCAATCTGATTTTAACCACAGAGTTAAGTGAAACATCGTAATATAATTACCTTATAATCGACACCTTCACAGAAACTTTTTCTCCCACATAAAACATTAACACCCTGTCAACACTGTAGACATCCTAGTTTTCACGATTCTCACTGACAATTCAAGTATAGTGAATACAAAAATGATGCCTGATGAATGCGAATGCTCCATCTGGTGTAACCAACATCCTTACCTGTAACTGACCGACTCACCACCTAGTCTGCCCGTTATAGAGTCGGTAGATTCAATACCTAATGTACATTTCTAAGTGGCAAATACGTCACTCGCACTGCTTTAATTTGCCGAGTTTGACGACGAACATTCATTTGCGCTGTTTTGGTGTCCTCTGTCATCAATAGACAGGATTAAGCCGATGGAACCGATCCTTAGTGACTGGTTCGATGCCATTTTTATAATTTCATGTATAATGAAAATACCCTGCTGTCTACTTCTTACCTAGGTACTGACATACATGTCACATCTCCTTCTATATATACATTAAATGTACTTATCAAGGGGAATTAACAGTGCTTGTCTCCAATAATTAGTAGTGAGTTACTTGTCAACTGTAATTAAAAATGTCCTTTTTCTTTGTTATCTATACTAAGATGTGTCTTACTAATGTGTCATCTATAGTAAGGTGTGTCTTACTAATGTGTCAGCTATAGTCAGATGTGTCTTACTAATGTGTCATCTATAGTCATATGTACCTTACTAATGTGTCATCTATAGTCAGGTGTGTCTTACTAATGTGTCATCTATAGTCAGGTGTGTCTTACTAATGTGTCATCTATAGTCATGTGTGTCTTACTAACGTGTCATCTATAGTCAGGTGTGTCTTACTAAAGTGTAATCTATAGTTCGATATGTCTAACTAATGTGTCATCTATAGTCAGGTGTGTCCTACTAACGTGGCATCTATAGTTAGATGTGTCTTACTAACGTGGTATCTATAGTTAGATGTGTTTTAATTACTCGTCACCTACAGTACGGTGGCCTTACTTCTCATGTATAGTAAGATATGTTTTAATTACTCGTTACCTACAGTACGGAATGTCTTACTTGCCATCTATAGATAGATGTGTTTTAATTACTCGCACCGACAGTACGTAATGATTTACTTGTGATCTATAGTTAGATATGTTTTAATTACTCGTCACCTACAGTACGGAATGTCTTACTTGTCATCTATAGTTAGAT
>NW_018479983.1:47665-56856 GCF_002113885.1 Mizuhopecten yessoensis | reverse complement strand
AGCTAGACGTGTTTTAATTACTCGTCACCGATAGTACGGAATGTCTTCCTTGTCATCATAGTTAGATATGTTTAAATTACTCGTCACCTACAGTACGAATGTCTTACTTGTGATCTTTAGTTAGATGTGTTTTAATTACTCGTCATCTACAGTACAGAATGTCTTACTTGTGATCTATAGATAGACGTGTTTTATTACTCGTCACCTACAGTACGGAATGCCTTATTTGTCATCTACAGATAGACGTGTTTTAATTACTCGTCACCGATAGTACGGAATGTCTTACTTGTCATCATAGTTAGATGTTTTAATTACTAGTCACCTACAGTACGGAATGTCTTACTTGCCATCTATAGATAGACGTAATTTAATTACTCGTCACCTACAGTACGGAATGCCTTACTTGCCATCTATATATAAATGTGTTTTAATTACTCGTCAACTAAATTACGGAATGTCTTACTTGTCATCTATAGTTAGATGTGTTTTAAATACTCGTCACCTACAGTAAGGAATGCCTTACTTGTAATGTATAGTAAGATGTGTTTTAAATACTCGTCACCTACAGTACGGAATGCCTTACTTGTCATGTATAGTAAGATGTGTTTTAAATATTCGTCACCTACAGTACGGAATGCCTTACTTGTCATGTACAGTAAGATGTGTTTTAAATACTCGTCACCTACTGTACGGAATGCATTACTTGTCATGTATAGTAAGATGTGTTTTAAATACTCGTCACCTACAGTACGGAATGCCTTACTTGTCATGTATAGTAAGATGTGTTTTAAATACTCGTCACATTTTGTACGGAATGACTTACTTGTCATCTATTGTTAGGCTTATCTTACTTGTTGATTTGCAATTGTATTACTAGAAAATGTTATTCGGGTTTGTTATTTTTGCTGTTTGATAAAAAAAAGTAAGCGAATTCTAGCATTCATTTTAAAATCATAACCTCATTAATATCAATGCAATACACTGTTTATAAGATGGGAATGAGATTCTCAGCAAAATTGAATCTCTGCGAATATGTTCCGAATGAAAAAACTCGAAATATTCACCGAGTGAATTTAACACAGAGAGTACCGTCAAGTCTAAATCCTATTAGTACCTTTGTATTTCATAAAATCATATATCGCGATGCATATGACTATAATACAGAAATACGATCTAAAACATTGTTTATTTAAAAACAAAAGATAAACGGAAACAATAGAAGAAAAAATATTGAGCTCGAACTAGGGACTTACAGCTGTTGCTATCTATGAACTATTAGTGCAAACCATCAAAATAAGAAAAGAATAAATTCACAAGGGGAGCAACTCTTTGCAACCAAATATCTATTTCGTTGCTTTAATTTCTATATATATGGAACAAAACTCCAAGTCGAAAATAACTCAAACGTGGAACTTTTCGTTGCGGAATGTTCAATTTGTCATCCATATTTAGGAGCGTATTATATTTTACCCACACTTTGTAGTGTCTTACTTCCCTCCATAGTTGGAAGTGTCTTACTTTCTGCTACAACAACGGCGGTTTTCAACAAGTTTCTAGGAGTGACAGAAAATTAAATTAAAACTAAAATCACATGAAAACGTTTCTCAGGCATATATAGGTAGAAAAACAGGATTTAAATGGATATATAATTGACAATAACACCATCTTCCCTTTTTTCCATTGCTGTACTCAGTAGCAACTATGAAAGTCCTGGTAGTGATGGTCAATTCATGCTATGAACATTCTTGGTAATTCGCCAGAGAGAGGTTATCGCGACATTGTTACTTACAACGAGCCGTAATTGTAAATCTAACTAAATGACTGCTCGGTCTTTTTTCCTGCATTGCTTCTCTGATGACTTGGGTGAACGCATTGGTGTCGTCAACACATTTCGAAAATTCATCAGCGTCCCGTTCTATATTTTCTATGCAGTCACAATGGTTTCGTCTTGGGATAAAAGCCAGGAAAATTCCTTCCGCTGCATTAAACAATGGGATATCCGGAACTGTCCCAGCGTATTGTCATCTTCCTCATATAAAAATCACCCCCTCTGCATAGTGCAAGCTGTCTGCTGGCCTTCCTTACCTCAATCCTTCTTTCAGCAGCTTTCACCAACACCTTTTAAGCATTGACAGTTCTCAATTATTTCAGTAATCATTTACGGTATTCCGTGCGGCCAGTAGTTTTATAATGCCATGTAATTCGTCCTCATTAGTACTGCTATCACCTTTCTGGGGTTTGGTTCACCATCGTCCATCGTCTCCGCTGGCGTCAACAAATTTTCAAGACGCCCTAAATTGTCTTTCCTGTGTGGATTGCTACGATAAATGTGCATGTGTCCGTTTGTTGGTTGCTTTCCGATACATCTCGACCTTCTGTCTCTCACCTTGCAATATCTCTGACGCCTTTCAACTTAGTTGGTTTGACGTGAATAGGAATTGATTTACTTTAAACCTGGCTCAATTTTGCAGTTTATCATTTCCCCCTATACTTCTCTCAAGACCCGTGTACGCTCTCATCCAGACCATCAAAATGATAAATATAAGTTTCTAACTTGTTAATTAAGGTTGCAACATAAATAAATTCCAATACTCATATCTGACCTTACAACTTAATTTGTGCCATGTCTTATCTATATATCATTGAGTTATAAGTGTCTTTAAACATATCAGCATGCGACTAGCAACCCCTTTGTGATCCATGTACTATATATTTGTATTACTTACGCCCCCTTCGTGCCCTCTTAGCTGGTGTATCCATGAGCCGGTGATGAAGGAAAGCACATGCAGAGAGTTGTCTCCACAGCCTGGGAATCATAAAACATATAAAAGTCTCGTTACGTTTTACTCCAGGTTCAATGATTATGTAAAAGTAGGTCATATATCTGTCAGTTGAGGCATGTGTTCAATATACATTACTATAATAGCAATGAATGACAACGCCTTTTCATTAAACCACATACTGCAAGGTATGTTCGAAAAGTGGCATGTATCGAAATCCAGTCTTAATGAAAAACACTAATGAAATCGATAAATTTATTATACCGATATTCTTTCTAATTAATTTCATTCCACTTATTACTACGAACCATGGCGAACATTTGTAAACAGCAACAAATAGGTAGTTCACAAGCGATGTAACCGATGACAAACAAATAGTTTATTTCATTTGTAACATAATCAGTAACATGCACTATATCATATTTAGCTAACACATTTGTGAATGCAACCATAATGTAGTAAAGTGAATTATCTGCAGACATTGTACCATCACCGTACCGGTAGATAACTAGAACCATACGAATACTCCTCAGCCATTCTTACGTTTATCATTCCTTGACCAGTAAAGTGGAATATGACAAACAGCTACAAATGTACAAGTACCCGGTTCCATAGCAGTAACACACATCATTTGTCGGCAATACCACACCAGTGTTTTATAGCCATAGTAACCGGTGCCATGTCAGCGGTTTACGACATCTGTTCCCAATAATAGTGGTAAGAAGTCGTGTAACCGTTTACAAATAAGTAAATCGAAACATCTGTAACTTATGCTAAACAAGTAGACTGAATTATTTATATCTGTAACTGTTATCAAACCATTTAACTGTAACATCTGTAACTGATACCAAACCAGTTAACTAAAACATCTATAACTGATACCAAACCAGTTAACTAACACATCTATAACTGATACCAAACCAGTATACTGACACATATATAGCAGATACTAAACCAGTAGACTGAAATATTTATATCTGTAACTGATACCAAACCAGTAAACTGAAATTTCTCTAATTGATACCAAACCACTAGACTGAAACATATGTAACTGATACTACACAACCAGTAGACTAAACATATGTATATGGTACCAGACAAGTAGACTGAAACATATACCTGATGGCAAACCAGTAGACTGAAACATTTGTAACCGCTACCAAGCCTGTTGACTGCATCATCTATAGCTGATACCAAACCAGTTAATTTAAACATTTCTAACTGATGCCAGGCTAGTAGACTGAAACATCTATATCTAATACCAAACCAGTAGACTGAAACATGTAACTGATAGCATACTAGATACCTTACCGGATCTACTGCGACTGTAAAAAGGACTGCCCTAGTGTTTTATCGGCCCAACCACAACAGTACTCCCAGCAACAGTCTGTTTAGCCGAACTGTGTTCTTTAAACGTAAGACTGTCACCAATAGCCTTTTTAGCCGTTACCAAACAAGTACCCATCAACTGCAGAACTGACTGCCACGTGCTTTGTTCAAATCTGTGTATGACCTTAACCCTAACACCTGGCTTCCAATGGTATTTACAGAACTAAGGGACGTATCATTTTAGTCCGTTAATGGCGTATCTCTAGATAACCCCACATGACGAATGTTCGGAGCATATTGTCCGCCTCAGTGGCCATCTAGTGGATCTAATACATGCAAAGACCACCACGTTAAGCATTGATTTTTCTACCCTGATATAGCGGGAAGGTGATGTGTACGCTTATAGACACGTGGACAAGAGCATTGCAGATGAAGGTTAAGCCTGATGATAGCAATGTATCGGTCTAGGAGCGACACTATTACCCGTCTTAAGCATGAATATGTGCGGACCGTATTAATGGATTCAATCTCTATCTTCCCAATGTAAACCTGAATAGATGTCTCGCCTTTCTCAGCGTCAATGCTAGCGCTGTTGGCAATTTTGCGTGTTTATTGATTGCATTCCTGTTTTATCTATTGTTATTTGTATAAAATTAGATACAAAATCCGCCATTGAAAGATTCATATACAGCATCTCTTATGATGTGAATCGCTACATGCATGTCGATCCACAAATGCTATTCATGCCTTTCGTTTGTTTTCCAAAGTGACAAGATCAATGTATTCTATCATTTAAAAAATGGCTGCATCAAGAAAGTCAATTACCAGCCGCACTTTACGAAAAACAATCAATCACAGCGATAACACTAAATTCAATCAACGTGATTGTAAAGGCTGCCTTCGGTTATGGACCACAATCCAATATCGAAAAAGAACTGGAACCAACGAAACCACCACAATCTGATTTCTTCTTGAAATTAGAGCGAGAGTGCACCTCCTTGTGTGAGCACACACTGACGTATACACGAGTCGCATACAATCCCCAGGAATCTCTCGATGGTTGAGATTTGTAAATATTATCACAGAATGTAACTATATGACATAGACGGATATCCGAAACGACATAACCTTATTAATATAAATATGAAGTTATGAATATCAGAACAGGTACATGACAATTTCAAAATCAACGAAGATAAATAAACATGATTATATCCATATCAATAATTATTCATAAAACTGTCCATATCAATTCATGTAAACCAATATTTATATCACCACTTTTATAAACATGACTTTTAACTATAACAATACAATATTCATAAATATGACCTTAAATATAAGTAAATATAGCCATATTGTTTTAATATGCTCATAACCAGGTTCATCCTCCCTTTCTCTCAAATTCCTCGCCCGCCACAAAAAAAAAAAAAATGAATATACGAAAAAGGATGTCCATACAAATATAACATTATATACAAAGCAACACCTTCATCATATAAATATGACTTAACCATATAAACCTCGCCATATGCATATACCTACATGAGCAAATACACGTATTCATTCAATAACAACTTGCTAAAAATAACAATTTCACCATACACCCATTACTTAGTGAACTAATATTATCATTTAATGATAACTACATTATATTAACAACTTCACCATATTACATAAATGTAACAAGTTACATTAACATAACATATTCACCTGTATATAAGTACAAACATATACTTACTTCACACACATATATATCTATTTATGTTTAACTGCTATGACATAACCTCACCATATAAACATAACGAAATAAACATACAAATCATCAGGTTGATGCAGTTATAAAAGTAAAACCTTTATAAACAACATAAATGAAATTGCATAACTTACCCACTTCAGTATATACACAAAACTATTTCAAATTATCAACTTCTCTTCATAAATATATATCTTTGGTTTCTAGATTAATAGCAGTGAGACACGTGTGTGGTGAATATTTCATATTTTTCATGAGTGCGTTACACGAGTTACAAACTTGTAAATATATATACGAGTGAAATATGACCGTTTAAAAATGATAGCTGTGTTGTTTGTGGGGATTTTAATTTAGTTCTTAAGCCAGATTTAGATTGTGATAAAAACTACAAAAATGTTAATAATCCAAAGGCTCGCGATAGGGTATTAGAAATAATAGATAACTTGATTTAGTAGATGTTTTTAGAGAACATCATGGTGACATTTCCAGAGATAAACCAGGAGTAAACCTATCAAGCAGGCTAGGTTAGATTTCTTTTTGGTTTCTGGGAACTTATTACAAAGTGTAGATGAGACAAGTATAGATCCAGGTTACAGATCAGACCATTCTTGCCCCAAAATTATGTTAAAATTTAACGAATTTAAAAAAGGTAAAGGTCTATGGAAGTTAAATAGTTCCTTATTACATGACCTGGAATATCTTAATATAATTAATGATACTATTAAAACAGTTAAATTACAGTATTGCCTTCCTATATACAATCCTGGAAACATTGATGATATACCTGATTCAGATTTACAGTTTGTTATAAATGATCAGTTATTTTTAGAAACACTATTAATGAAAATTAATATAGATTGATGAGGGTGAAAAACCTACCAATTATTTTTTTAATTTAGAAAACAGACATTTTATATCAAAAATCATTCAAAAGTTACCACGGGAGAATGGGGAATTTCTGACTGAACAAGTAGATGTATTAAATGAGGTGAAATCTTTTTATGAACAATTGTATTCTATTGATAATGAAGTCGATGACATAGATTTGGATGAATTTTTAGAAGATTTGATGTTCCAAGAATAAATGTTGAAGAAGCGATCAGTTTGGAAGGTATTATTACACTTAAAGAAGCATTTGAAACACTAATAAGTAGATTCAAATAAGTTTTACAAACAATTATAAACTCTGATCAAACAGGATTTATATCGGGACGTTATGTAGGAGAAAATACTCGCCTGGTTTATGACATTATGCAATATACAGAGGAAAATGATATCCCTGGAATGTTATTAACGGTTGATTTTGAAAAGGCTTTCGATTTTGTTTCTTGGAAATGCATAGACGAAGTACTTAAATATTTTGGATTTGGAAACGATATCTGAAATTGGGTCAAAGTTTTACACTGTAATTCAAATTCTGCTATAAACCAGGGAGGTAATTTATCAGCATTTTTCAAAATAAATCGTGGTTGTCGTCAAGGAGATCCCATCGCTCCATATATTTTTATACTATGTGCAGAAATATTAGCAATTCGCCTTAGAAACAATAAGAGTATAACTGGTATAAAAGTTAATAACTGTCCCATCTTAAACTCTCAGTATGCAGATGACACCTCTCTGGTATTAGATGGTTCTGAAAAATCACTGAAACGGGCGGTTGATGAACTAAATATTTATGCAAAAATATCTGGTCTTAAAGTAAATGTAGGTAAAACTGAAATTGTCTGGATAGGCAGTAAAAAATACAGCAATGATGTTCTCCTTCCAAATATGAATCTTAGATGGGGAGTTGATAAATTTACTTTTCTTGGGATAGATTTCCATGTAGAAAATACCTAAAATGAACTTTGATAAAAAAAAATAGTTAAACTTAAAGCTCTTATTAAGAGCTGGAGTAGAAGGTTGCTCACACCTATTGGTAGAATTAATATCATTAAATCTTTATTAATTTCTCAGATGAATCATCTGTTTATTTCATTACCTAATCCATCTGAAAATTTTATAAAACAGCTCAATTCTGTTCTATTCAATTTTTTATGGAATAGCAAAACTGATAAGATTAAACGGGACGTAATAATTCAAAATTATCAAGAAGGTGGGCTAAAAATGGTTAATTTGATATCTTTTATTGAAGCTCTGAAAATAAGTTGGATAAGAAGTTTTTTTTAGATCAGACGGTAAATGGGTAAGCATCTTATCATTATGTGTAAATCCTCATATCTTGGCTAACTCAGGAAACGAGTACTTAAATAAAATTCCAGGAAATTGCAAAAATGTGTTTTGGAAAGATGTGTTTAGGGCATGGTATCAATTAAGAGCAAAAGAGGAGCTGTTTAAAATGAGAATTTTGCCCTACTTAAGACACCCTTATGGTATAACAAAAATATTTCTGTTGAGAGTAAAGTGGTTTTTTTTTTTATCGCAAGTGGTTTAAAAATGGGATTATGATCATTAATGATTTGTTGAAAATCAACACAGACTACTCTTTCTTGTATTTTAAGGAATTTCGTGATCTACATGGTACAATAACTAGTTATCTAGAATATCATGGCTCGATAACAAGCATGAAGAATTATCTGAAACAACTTCATTTGCCAAACAAAAAAATGTGATATACCCAATTATACCGTTACATCTTGTAATAACTTTAAAGAAGAAAAAGGGTTTTCAAGACTTCTATAATATACTTATCAGAAATAATGCATCAATAACTGCTCAAACAAAATGGGGGAATATATTCGACTATAATCAGGAAACTTGGGGGGAAAATATATGCTATTCCTTTCAGGGTAACAAAAAATACAAAATTGCAATGGTTGCAATTTAGAATTAATCATGATATTCTAACAACCAATTCTTATTTATACAAAATTGGACTTGTAAATAACCCACACTGTGTTTTTTGTATCATAGAAAGAGAGAGACAATTACCCACGTTTTATGGGAATGCAGGGAAGTACAAAAAGGGTCTGTTTCCAGTAATGCTAATTCTCCATAGGAGCCTGCCCCCGTATAATTTCTTATCTAGCTCAACTACTGTTTTTTTTTCCGAAGTATACTTTTAAACCTTTCCGACACCCAGATTTCATAATTTCAGTGAAAATGTATTTTTATAAAGTTGTCAATTTCAGCATCAAAGACATAAGTTCGTAAATAAAAGAAGGTTATCTCGAAATTGTAATTCGCAACATAGTATAAATTTCTTTTGATAAATATTTCCAAAACATCGTGTTTATTCATAAAACATAAAAAAAATATTTCTCGGATGAAAATGCACTTGCAGAGACACAATTATGAAGAAAAATGCCATAAAATTGCAATTTTCT
>NW_018479983.1:7345-45559 GCF_002113885.1 Mizuhopecten yessoensis | reverse complement strand
TTTTTTGTCACAATCATGCCATGAATGTATTCTTTACGGTGACCATCATTTGATTAGATTTTCATTAATATTTTACATAACATGCACATTTTATCAACACTTAGACAGCTTCTGAAAGGTACAACTTTGAGGAGCCATAAAAAACAAACCAAGTGACCTAAATCTTTATACTTTATAGATTTGTGACCACAACGGCATGGGCAATGCACCACCAACAGGAAATTTGAATCAGAGAAGGGGCCGTTTTGGAAACCGGCCCTTTCTGAGCAATTTTTGAAAATCTTTGAAGTGCTCTCACTATTCCTTTCCCACTAAATAAAGAATCAATAATCTTTGGTTTTATCAACCAAACTAGAATTCATACCAGAATTGATAATGAAGTTACTCTGTTCATTAAATAATATATATACAAAAACAGATGTTTTCATAAGTCACTTAATGTGACGGCTTTAGTCAATTCGATTAAAGATTACTATAAGGTTCAGAAATATATTGCTCGTGGTAAAGGGGAACAATGTCTTAGAAGATTTACTTCTGAATGGGAAAAATGGTTAAAATTAGTAGAGCTTGACCTCACCTCACCCTGAGTCTTATGATTATTTATATTAAGTTAGTAGGTGGTATTCTCTTGCTAACTCCAACCCCTCCTATTTATGTTTACAAGCAGGTCTCTATTCTATTAGAATAAGCAGCAATGACTGCTGATGTGTTTTTTTTAACGATGCAGGCTTAGCCAACTGATTACTATCTTTCTTTGATTGTTACATACAGGAACAAATGTACTTTAAAAAACAAAATATTGACAAATACTCGCGGCAGTTATTTATTTTAATTATTTTCTTCTCAAATTTGGCAGTCAGATTATGATGATGATGATTATGATGAGGATAAGGATGCTGATAATTTCAATAGTTGATATGTGTGAATGTGTGGATGTGTGTTGATGTGATGTTCTGTATAATGTACATGTTCTGAAAATCTTGAAAAATAAATAAAAAATATGATCGTTTTTAAACAATATACCAAGATCTTTACGCTTATTACGTTTTTCTTTAAAATGATATCGGCTTCCGTGAACAGATAGCAGATATATCTGTTATTTTTCAAACTAAACTCTCTCAATCCTCTCTGAATTTTCGGGTTAGTATGAAAATAACACAAAACTATTTTGTGTTACAGTAAATAAATATTAACTTTATTTTTTGCTGTAAAACCTTTGATATAATTGGTTCTTACATATTTCAGGAAAATGGATTTTTTTAACCTTATAAGGTAGTAAATGGGTGATGGCACATCTACCCATTGAGAAGAAGGAATTTTACTAGTTCCATATATCGATAGTGTATACTTACCTACGATGAGGAAGGTATTATCACATGATAGCTCCATACAGGAAATAGGTGAGTTAATACCGTCTGTGATGGTCCCGAGCTTCGTGAGATCTTCTAGGCTCCACAAAACAATGGATTTATCCCTGGAAGCTGTTTAAAGATAAACATTAACAGTATTCAGGTGATTTTTAACTATATTAATGAACATCTCAAATCGCGGTTTTAATGACAATAGCGGCAACACATGCATTTTGTTACGCAGCAGTATTTCGTTCTGCACTGAACATTAGGTCAGAGATTAATCAATTAGCGATATCAAATGATTCCGACAGACGTTAACAATTACCCTTTATTACAACCACAAAGAAAGGTACACACGTATACATTTTCATATATTTCAACCCCCACGATTTTCCTTTACATTTTGGATAAACACTAACATTTTAATAATCAACAAGTATCATTCTGAATCAGTTCAAAGCAAGCAAATGGATGTATATATATATATATCACAACAAAGGGCACTGTATGAGTATCCAAGAAATGTCAGGTCCTTAAAGTGTAGTGACAACTTTCCATTGTTGTAGTAACACGTTTTACAGATAACGTATCCTACAAACTGCATATCGTTAAATAAAATACCTGTGATAAATGTAATTTGTATAATGGACAACCGTGTCAAAAACGTAATTTGAACTAAAAAATCGATAAAACAAGGGAAAATATGAAAAAGAGAAGAACTGACATGGAAAATATTTTAAAAGGTACACGGATAATCAAAATAATTTATCCAGATGGGTAAGCGTCTTATGTTTCAATGACGACACTTTCTATCTAAATCGAAACCAAGTACCGCTACGTTCTCAAAACGAGAACTGCGGTAGTGACAACGAAACAACAAAGAATAATGAAGAACATCGACCTTTATATCACATCACGAATTAGAATATTCCAATTGAAATCATGATGGCGACTATAAATGGAAAAGTATTCAACGGAAAATCGAAATCGTCACGCTCATCGTACGGTTTATTTGTAAGCCGTCCCTGCTGGTCAAGTTGTAAGTAAAGATCGAGGTATGCGACCGATGTACAAGCGGTTGATTTTCCTGTATATCAAGTTCAGAACGATCTTCATGGTTAAAACGTTTCTTGCTATTTTAAGTAGTTTAACAAATGGAATACACATAGTGGTAACTTCTGTATCAATGTATTGAAACTGAGAGCTCCAGCTTTTATGTAATCACATAAACGTAATACCATTTTTCGCCCTTCTCTTACTTCAACCCCCTCATTGTTGACCGATTGATCCGAAAACGGAACCCCATTTCATGTTGACCTTACCCTAGACATTATTTCCGCAAAACATAATGCTTTTCGGTTATAGCCTACTTAAGTATTAACGTGGGCACCCATCCTTTGCGTATATTTGTTTTGCATTTCTTGCCTTCAGCTAAAGAATCTGAATCTAACAACAGCTTGGCGGAGGAGAGGGGCTGAACACAAGTCCCCCAAAACAGGAAGCCACAATTGAATACTTTCAATGGTAGTTTTAATTTTGAATAGGAATACGTTTTAAAGTGTAATGTATAAAACATGTGCTAGCAGATGTATCAAAACTAATCGGGCTTAAAACATCTCAGCTCCTGAATGTGGGGTTTACGTGGTGACATCTGACCCGATTATAAGTATTTTAAATATTCAAATTAACGTATTGTGTTTAAGGTGAATGACGACAACAATTCCTCCTGCACATGGACAACATATTTTTTCGGAGGAAAGGGGGACTGTCAGTCCTAATCAAATACTTGGCCCATTATTTTGAAAAGGTACCAGGTTTATGCATCTTTTCTAATTGCCGAGAAAAAGGAATATTTCAAACCTGAAACATGGCTTTTAGTATGTAACCGCACAATTTTCTAACTGAACCCAAAAAACTGTTATAGATTTAAGCCATATTTTTCTACTTGAATCTAGTATGATGTTTGATATGCAAACACAGTTTCCTACCCGAGGCTAGGAGGGTGTTTGATATGTAAACAACAATCCAGCAACCTGACACGGGGAGATTGTTTGCGGTACAAACAAGAGTTTCCATACCTGAGGCGAGAATGCTGTTTGAACTATTGAGGCGGACACTGGTCACTCCCTTTATATGTGACTTTAAGACACATATCTTCTTGCCTGCTTGACTACAGACGACGATGGTAGTGTCGTCCGACCCACTGATGACATAATCGTACTTGGTAGCCACTATTACTGTATTCACCGCACCCTCATGCTCTCTGAAATAATCAGAAGATAGAAACAACTATATCCCATATTTCACTGCTTCAAATCAAACGATTATATAAATTTTATGGCTACATATGAACCCTTCATTACGCGTGTGATGGCACATGCTAAATAATTCAAAGTTACATTTATAAACACGGAATTACAATTCTATGAAGATGATGATATCAGTATAATAATAAATGAAGAAGTCACTCTCTATCAATATCTAGATGGTATAGTTACAGTCAATTACATCCCCCTGATGAGACATATTTAAATACCTCAGTGAAACATTGGAATCCAGATAAGTAATTTCGATATATTGAACATGTACTTAAGTTTTTTAAACGGTAAATGATAGCATTAAGCTAACCTGTATAAGGCATTAAGTACGATTTCTTAATAAAAATACTTCAACATAATTATAACATCTCCTGACACCCAGGTGAATGCAGCGAAATGGTATATTAGCTATTGTTTATTGATATATCCAGGTCATGTGGAGAACAAGTTATATTTTCCTAGCTGTGGAGAGACGAACAAGCTTCAAACAAAGATGGTTATGGTTTGTTGAACGAAAAATCATTGGAAATGCTCTGGTGTCATATTTTACCGATAAGTAAATGTATAACCAAGGTCTTGTGGCCGTGATGAATAAATGAACTAAGTGTTGTGATAATTATGATAGAAATGTTAAAAACAGAATGGTCTTTCCATTAGCAATGTTTATATCATGTCTAGTTCGTTTAAAACGACATGGAATTTTAGGAAATGACTCGTCACATAAAGTTCATTTATCAGCCTAAGTGAATTAGCTTTCATTTTTCTAATATACTGAGATATAGTGATAGGGAATTGGACTATGATTGTAGTAGTTTCACATGAACACATCCACACTGATTGGAGGCCATGCCTTTCCACTGTTATGTGTTGTAAAGTACATTGTATGTATTACAACTTTGTAATAAATAGCGTTCAGTTGAGTGGCAAAAGAAAATGACATGTCAAAATGACAGTGAATAATTGCTATTAAGACATCATCCAGAATGCCTTCTTATTAACTAGGTTAACGTCGGTAATTAAAAGTTCAATATTTCAAATTACATATCTGAATTACGCTGTTTAATTTGGTTTTTTAAATATGACTTAATCTAATTAATCTATGTTTTGAGGCCTTGTTGAGCCGTGAATCGATACATGCCGTGTAATTGTGACTACATGCACGGCTCTATGTATTAACTCAATCAAACTCCTAAATACGGTAATACACTGGAAATGATCACGTAATGACCAAGAAAAACTTCTCTAATTATGGCAGAAAATATGCTTAATCGTAATAAATGACCGTCCTAGGAGTACGGTAAGGTGATTGACGAGCGCACGTGATTGATAAATAATGCTAAAAATGTACATAACGTGTCTTGTTACCTCTGAATCTCATTGCTACCAACGTCTGGAGACATTCTATTGACGTAGAGTGATGATCATCTATCATGGCCCTCTATATATAATGATCCCTATCTGGGCAGTAATGATAAACATCACTGGTGACTTATGGCGCCTGCCTGATGACGGCCGTTCACTGGTTCTTGCTAGAGGATGCCTACCATATACTGGCCTTCCACTGGTCCATGGTAGTAATACATTCCCTGAGGGATACATAAAGATGCCTGATGATGGCCATAATTTGGTCGGCGCTAGAAACACATTCCCTTAATAATACATAAGGGTACCCACCTGATGACGGCCGTACACTGGCAAGCACTGGTGTCCCACACCCTGATGACACCCTCATCGTCACCGCTGACGAAGTCCCGACCCCCGCGGCACACATAAATACACTTCACAGTACCTTTGTGACCTGAAGTGGATTAAGATCAAAATTCACCTATAGACTTTAAAACACAAGAAAGAAAGTAATAAAATTAAAACCGAATACCTCATTTCTCATTCGATCTGTAAAAATACAGACATTAAACATAAAATTACCTGAGAAGGCCTTGACAATCCTCCCGGATGACACATGGTAAAGCGCAATATCCTGTTGTCTGACGGTACAGATCACGTGTTGAGTGCTAAACACGGTAGTGAGAACCCCGCAACCCCAGACATCCGGTATTGTGGTGGCGCGGGGCACGAAGGGGCTGGGTAACCATGTCGTCAAAGGGATCAAAAGAGGTTGACTATAGGCGTCGCACCACTGCATACACTGGGTAACCAGTGGCTCAATGTGATCAGGATACTGTTCTGTAACACGAAGAACACAAAAATTAACAAGCGCCGACTAAATACACTCGGTAACTAATAGCTCGGGAAATCCAGGGTACTGTTAAGAATGAGACAATGGTTCTTGACTACTTCATATAATATGTTTGTAAGCAACGTGTTTCAAAGAATGAAAGTTTCTATTTTAAGTGGGTTCTTGAATTTATAGATATGGATACTATATGTTTTCTATATCCGTTTCTGGAGTTTTTGATGGAACATTTTTTTTTTTTTTTTTTTTTTGTTAATCTCTTCAGATTCCAATGTCGTATTAACGCAAGCATATGCCAGGTAAAATACATGTGAGAAGACGCTACCTGTGATGTGTCTGATTCGTCCGATAAGTTCGTTGGCCAACTGGAGATAGTCTTTGTTCAGTATTACACGGGACATGTTTAACGTGTTGTAAACCATGAGGATCTCTGCATCCAGCAGGTTGGAGGTGGTTAATTGAAGGTTATCCAGTAACGTTTTAGCCGACTGGGAATGGGCCATAGCCAGCATATACTCAAAATTACAAAACGTTTTCTCCTTCAGCACCGGGATACTACCTGCTCGAATAAACTTTCTAATTACGTGTTATGTTTAAAATAATACAAGGATTGTATTTGTAAGAGAAGATGTTCTTTTAAGAAATAAACGTATACTAGAATACTACTATATGAATATACGTTTATGTATATTTTGTTATAATCAGTGACAACTCGACACACATTATGTATTGCGTACTGTTTACATTAATGTATACGATTTTATCAGTACAACAAGAATACGTGTTACCCGACTGCAGCAGCTGCATCCAAAGCATGCAAATCCTGCGCTGGTTGTATTGGCGTTCATTGTAGAGGAGAGGCTGTGGACAGACGTAGCGAGAAGCCCCATCAAGCACCTGCAGTCCTCGCTCCTTGTCCACGAGGGGCTTCGCCCGCACCCACGTGTCCATAAAGATTTCGGCCAGCTCAACCTGGGCCTTACATATGGTATCCACGTGACAAAGGTACTTCTTACGCATGATGTCTTGAACATTTGGATGTGCCCATCGGATTAAGTACTTCCCGTGTATCAAACGTGTGCATAACAAACTCCCTGGAACATAATTACTTCTTATATTGCTTAGATGTATGATTAACAGTCATGGGAACCGAAACACCAGCCATATACTTTAAACATAATATCAAAGTCATTGTCTGTTGAAAAAAAAGGGAAAACGTTTACATCACAATTTGTTTTTTAATTTCAATGAGTGAATTCTAAAATAAAGTTTTAAAATACCAAATATTTTATCCTAAAATATAGAAGAACCAGACAGAATGATCTACTTTCTTCTACTTTAACAAAGAACAATGTTAGAAAAACAACACTATCACTTGAATGAACGTACCTAGTTCTTCTTTAACGTGTAACCACTTGTGAAATGGAAATCGCAGATTCTTTGGAAGATTAGTAGGAAACGTAGCAAGCAGTACATCGTTGTTGCAAGACAGAACGTCAAGAATCTCCATCTCGCTCAGTCCGTCTTTGGCGAGTGTGATGTACCGACACACCGAGCGGATCAGCTGCGCGCCAAGTGATTGTTCCAGCCTCGTCAGGCGTTTAGACACCAACTCGTCCACGGTTATGGGAGTGGGCAGCCCGCCTGGAGTATAATGTGAAGGCATTCGCACGGCTGTTTCCAGTAAAAGGTTAGTAACCATGGGAGCGCGATATGACGGCAGTAAGTTGCGGAAGAAGTTTTCTCGTTCCTTCGACAATATTCTCATCTTTGTCTTTAGTTTTGATTGGATCGTTGTTTTAATTTCTTCCTCCGTACAGTCCAAAAATACGATCACGTGGTCATCTGCAGGTGTTTTATCCTCGAGACGTTGCGTTGCTGGAGTCAACGGACAGGAATTGTAACTCACAAAAAAGTGAACTTTTGCCGGCAGTTTACTGATAATCCAATCAAGCATGATGACAGGGTCTGCCTCTGATGTTGGCACGTTCATCCGGTCGATACTATCTACTGCTAATACTATATGCCGTTTACCTTTTGAAATTCTATTCAGTAGACCATGAAAATAGTGTTTAAGCTTGCTCATGTTGTAGGATTTCAACGACACATTCTGCTGTAAAATTTGATTCAAATGGCTACAAATTGTTCTTAAAACATTCTCACAACACGTTGAAGCAGATGTTAGTCCTACAAACCTAGTTATGAGAACAGAGTCCTTCCCAAACATTTCTCTTGCTTTATAGCACAGCTTTGATATAAACATCGACTTGCCGGAATTGGCAGGTCCTTTGATCATGATTGCGTAATGTTCATTTTTAGCGCCAAACGTCAGCAGTTTTTGTACATTGGTCAATTGGTGCTCTACAGCTGCATCGCAATACGATGAATTTAAAGATTTGCAATGGTGCAAATGCAGTAATGTTTCGTTGTAAAACTTATTTTCTTTAGCTTTTTGACCCTGGTTGTTTTTGTTTATGTAACTTTCAGCTAGTTCTTTACACTTTGTTGCTACAGCACCAGAAAAACTGTCCATATACTCAGCGTGATCCTGACAGTTCTGAGGAGTAATGCCTTCTTCCCTCCACTTGATAAGAAACTCGAACCTGTTGGCGGACGGTACTGAGGCGTTGATCTGGTTCTGTAACTCCTCATACCGATGGCGTCGCTCATTGGGCTCCTTTCCACCAAACACAGGGTGGGTCTTGTTTTCTGCTTGGGGCGAACCTGCAACAGTTCACAAACCGATAATAGAGTGGGCAAAGCTTTTTTGCTTAATAACATACTACGTCAAAAATGTAAATGAAGTATAATCGTATCTGATAATAACATGATAGGAAAATATTTCTTTTCAACTTCCATTGTTTAGTAAGTTATTTTTTAATTTAATGTCCATGTTTAAATAAGTATCAAATGCTGAGAAGATAAATAAAACAAGCGCTAAGGTAAAATATGCTGAGTGCTTTATAAAGTAAAAAATATATTTCATTAGTTCAGGAATTGCACTTTCTTACTTTCCAAAGTTCTTTCGATGAAGATGCAATCCCCGGATGACCTTTGTATCGCCTTTTGTATCTGTTGCTCTAGTCCTGTAGTAAAGAATGAGTTGTCAGCATACGTTATTACAAAAGTTTCAAATCATCGATATTTGATAACGAAATACATGGCAAAAGAATCATTTAGTTTTTATGAAAAGTTTCAAGGGATTCGATAATGAGTATATGGTATACTAAAAGGGATATATGGGCTGTAAAAAGGGGCAAGGGTGTGCTAATGGGGCCTGTGAATGATAAAGGATCTGGAGGTGTGTTACATGATACGAATGGTGATTCATTTCTAGGGTGTGAGAATAGAACTTGGGAATGATAAAAAAGGTCAAAATGTGCGTTTAAGAGTATCTTAACAACAATATTCTTACGTAAATTTAATCAACTGTCCCCATTGCCTATCATTTTTCGTTTATCTCCTAACTACCCTAACTAATCGCTGGTAATAACTCTGTTATCATAAATAATGTCTCCGGATGACTGTCATGCTATCGTACCCACGTTAAGCTACGTTAAGACGTTCAGCGAAAAGGCACTTTTAAGTGGTCCATGAGTGCCCCCAAGAGCTGTGGTCATCGCCTTAATGTTCTTTTACAATGATGCAAACCGCTAAGAAAAAAATCTATATTCCATTGGAAATGGATTTTCCCATTAAGGAATAGATTGTCTGAAATCACAATGTCTGCACATGTAAGATGACGTCATTTCGCAGACGCTGATTACCACTATCCATTCTCGTTTAATAGTTTTAAGAATCACAAGTGGGGTTTTTATGGACAGTACAATGTTCAGCGCAAAATTTGGTACTGGAGAGGCTGATTACACTGTTTAAACCTACCCTCCCAACTAGTTTCATCCGCGCCAAACGAGTAACTGTTTACATGTATCTATGACATTAATATCGAAGATGCTGGCATACGACTCACAAGGTTGCTTAAAAGTATTGAACGAAGTTAATTCGAAGTTTAGATCTTTTTTGGAAATATTTAAATAAGTAGAACATCGATTGTTTATCAGTTGATTTAACAGTTCAATGTTTGTTGTTAGAACAATTTCCTCATTGTGAGGACTGTCAAAGTCGAAAATCAACCATGGAGAGTAACAAAAGTCTAGATTGTGATAAAGGTCTTGTGTAAGTAAAAGTGTCTAGAGGAGTAAAAAGGAGGTGCGTCGGATGGCATATTACGTACGGATGTGATAACGGAGATATTCAAGATGATACAGGGTCTAGGTTGCGATAAAGGGGATATGTGGGATGATGTTAGGGTTAAGGCTGTGGAAAAGAATGGAATATATATTGGTAATGAAGTGTTTGAGGTGTGATAAATGGTCCAGATGTGTGTTACAGACTCGAGATCAATAGTAACGCTAACACGGATAGATACAAGAACATTTATGTGTCATATACAGAAGTCTTTATGATATTACGTTTACATCCTATATCTCAATAATCTCGATTACATTAGTATAATAGTGTGTATACATTGACGTGTATGTAAGAGAGATTTTGTGGAAATGTAAACTACAGAACCTGATGTTAGATGTCTCTGTAGGCTCTTAGCAACATCCTGCTGTTTGGAGGATTTCGACAAGCCGTACTTGACAGCCGCTGTGATGATGTCCAGCAGGGTTCGGTACACTTCGTCTCTCTCTGTCTCTACGTCGACAGACTTATCCCGCTTGTCTATCCTGCTGTCAGACAAGTGACAGTTAAATGATAATCAGACTAACAATACATCTCTCATCTGCAACTCATTAACATAACACAAAGCGTTTTACAAGCACCCCCTGATGTATATTTCATACAAATATTAGAAGCAAATAATGTAAACGTGCAACGATTCTTTTGTCATTTCATTCTAAATATAAACATGCTAAATGTAACACATTATATTGTTTACGTCAATACCATGAATGAATATATTTAAATGTTTTACACTAACATCATGAACAACTAAATGCATTGCGTCAAAGAACGCGATAATTACTCTCACTGAAACCATGAACGAAGGAAATGACGGCCTAGAAATAAGAAATATGTCCTACTATTTTAGATCAAATGGTAGTTAAGATCGAAAAAGATGAAATGAAAAATGAAAACTTTTTCGGAATGAAAGTTTGTACAGCAGTTTTCGTCTACCTTTCTGTTATGTACATAGCTAAACCTTCTTGTTGCCATCAACTGTCGATCAATTCCCGTATATAGTTGGGAACTTTCCGCATTAAGACATCTGTAGATATGGAACCTACCTTTGGAACGGGTCGGTAAAGGATTGAAGATAATATTGAGGAGGCACGGAGTTTTCATCCACAATGTACCATTTTTCAAGTACGCTGACATCTGTTGATATAGACATGGCATTAATTTAGGGTGTAATTTCAGCTTGATCTTACTATGATTCATACATTTTAAGCTGACAAAGGGGCACACAATATCTATAGTTTTAATCAGTCTACACAAAACACAAAACGACTCGCATCCCATAGCCCCAAACTGCCAATCAAGTATGGTCCAAAGCCATGACTTGTCTAGCACACATACGCCACAAACTGCCAATCAAGTATGGTCCAAAGCCATGACTTGTCTAGCACACATACGCCACAAACTGCCAATCAGGATCGTTTTATTCCCACAAACTGTCAACAAAGCAATCTTTATAGCAACCAACTGAAAGTTATAGATTACCCATAGCCATGAACTGTAATCGGTATAATGTAAAAAGAACCTTACTTTTCAATTCTAATAAATTGACCAATGTTTTTATCCAAATCCTTTTTTTCATAACGTTCATGCAATCTATATGCCTTTTCCTAAAAAAAATGTTGAATGTTGCCTTTTTTCTGCGCAAATTGTATAGTGTTTGTATTTGCGACGACTTTTATTTTATTTCAAATTACATAAGAATTAGTTACACAGAATTACCACGATCCTATTTGATCAAATCTATGATAAAAACGTAGAAAAGTTTCAAATCATAGAATTAAAAGGTGAAATATACAGCTTACTTTTTCCTTCGTCTGTGGCATGTTTCTTCAAGTACTGAAATTCCTTTGGTGTCAAACAAAGCGGCAAGGGTGGGTCTCCATAAGTGTTTCCAAACAGACACTTGAACATCAACATAGGTGTCTCATTATAGTAACAGAAACTGAAGCTTTCGGAGAGAAAATGATTCACAAGGGTGTCACCTTCTCAAATAGGTAAATAGAATTATTTCTAGTAGATACATGTATCTCTCTGCGTTCATATGAGACAAATATAATATTCACATAGTAAAATTATGTTACGGCCATGGGCAAAATGACAAAACGTTGTTTTATGACTCGAAACCCAGTCGCTTCCCCCCCCCCCCCCCCCCTCTTTTCTACAAAGACTGGAACCTTCGGGAGCGGCCCAAAGGGGACTCTCGTAAAGTCCAAAATGATAAACAAAACAAATACATAATAGTATTTCCAAACGACCCTGACTGATGTTTATTTATAAGGAAATCGATTAATCAATCCCACTACACATTAGCAGACATCAATTTCACAGAACAATCCAACTACTTATTGAACAAAACAATCAAAATAGCCAGATGTGCTTTATGCTATCAGTGTCTCATGAACGGCATTAACCAGTAATAAACCATTTGCAGGTTGAAATTGCAACTGATAGCATCATTCTTCAAACAGTTTAATCAATACTAGCCTTTGGTATCCGAAGTTTACCTCGAGGTCTTTATATATATAGAATGACTACAGCAGAGATACCAATAACAAAACCTAACCATACCAGTCACCGCTTCACTGTAAAACTTACCTATCTCATGCGTCCATTCCCTTATCTTAAATCGATATCAAAACAAATATATTCTTTAATGATTGCATCTTTTTCAGGTAACAATCGATTTTTTTTTATGTAATTACGGTATATTAATATGTTTCCGATGTGAACCTGATATCTTCCTATTGTGTTAATTACTCTTAATTCTACTTCAATTTACTTGATCAATCGGATTTTGTCGTCATGACTATGGTTTTTATCCGTATAATCGTTATAGTTAAAGTCTCCATAATCAATGGTGACATTTGTCTTCAACTAACAACAGTACAAGAATTAGGTAAGTAAACTAATATGTTCTACCACCTCGACGATGTAACGATTCTTTTCGGTGGTTTATGACCATGCATTGATGTGCAATAAAGCACGGGCATAGACTCTCTATCAGCTGAACAAACCATACACGTGCAATGCTCAGAAAGTCCCCAGTTTTGTAGGTGTGAAAAGGCCATGTGTTACAATGTACCAGTTTTGGAGTAAAATAGATTTGTCAAGCGAGGTTGAACCGGCGCATCTTTGGTTTGTGACTGAAATACAATCCAGCTTTTATATGAGGAATGTTTGCGTGCGCTATTAGCACCCTTATTTAGATAATTGAAATATCTAGCTCATGTACCATTATTAGGACGGAAGTAGACGTGGAGGTACATCATTTATCATTTTGATAGGTTTGCATGATGGTGGAAACTATAACTCTAGTTACGAAAATGTTAAAGAAATGGACCAATGTTAACTGTTTATCTTACATACGTTTCCTTAACCTCGTTATACATTCCGCTGTAAAGCACGCACATACGTGGATGATTTTTCAAAAGATAATGACATTTCAATCCGGTAGAAATATTTTAAAATGACAACCGGGATAATACGCTCGGTACTGTGGCTAGTCATTTGGCGGTTTTTATAGGGAACGTTTAGTGATCACAAAGAGCCACGTAATCATACGCATGCTTTGTACAGAAAGTAATTTGAAGAGCGATGCTGAAATGGCAATATCCTTCACACTCTACAACGGTATCGCTTACACTGTATGACATAATAGAAAAAATACTGCATCAGTAAAAACAATTGGAACTTCAAAGTCGATAAGACAAAGTTAATAAAAGGAAAGATGCATGAGGCACAATAAGGGAAAGGCACATGAACTCCACAAACGGCACGCATAATGTCCAAGTGAGGTACAGGTAAGTAAAAAGGTCACACACGACCTAAAAGCCTCCTCACACATAGACGTTGGTGGGTTCGTATGGATGTGTTTGTGAGCTTTTGTGTCCGTTGCGATTAGTCTTGTACGTCGGAAATTTTGAACATGTTGAAAAATTTGTGGCGAGTAATAGTTTCGTCTATCATTCGTTAAAATATGTTTCAATACGTTAACCAATCGGAAAGTCTTCGCATAGAGTTCGTCAACATGCGTTAGAGGACGCAAGTTATCAGGTCGTAATCAGCTAATTTGCATATCAAGCGATCGAGGACGATCCCATGCGATAGTTTGCGAACTTGTACGAAATGTAGCGAATAATTACGTATTGTAGCTAATTGAATCCAAAATTTCATGACGAATGACAGCGAATTTTAACGATTGGTTGACGTTCAAAAACGTACGACATATGCTTGCATACGAGTCATTACGAAGGGTAACTACGACATACGAATCCATGCAAATCATAACGCATCTAAACAGTTTTGTGTAGTTCTTGAATTTCATATATAAAAAGGAGGAGGCTAAATATCAAGACTATTAGTTATTTCTTCGTCAAAATGGAAGATATACAACGCCTTTGGCTGCTATGGCCCACCAAGAAGTCTTCCAGCAACAATTTAACATCCACCAGTTCATCAGAGGCCGATTTAGGTGGAGAAGAGGAGCCAGAGCACGTCGCATCTGGAGAAGACCATGACTGCATCCCGAGAGACGGCGCCAATTTGGCATCTATAATCAGCTCATAGGAGAGAAGATCCTAGAACTTTCAAGAAATTCCTCTGCATGCCAACTGAAATATATGATGAAATATTCGAGAGGGCCTGTTATCGCCTCTTGATACAGCAATACGACGTGGTGTCGAGTCGGTGAAAGTAAGAAGGCAAATGACCCCACCTGGTTTTCGCCAGTCTTGTATAGCATCCGGTAACGGCCGGATGCGGAAATACCCTTTCGGAAAGCTTCGGACGGCTTCGGAAGCCTGCGCAAAGTTGCGCTTTGGTTCGCATCTTTGCGTTCCTAATCGCTAACGGAAAGAACAAAGATTGTTTGCGCGACCCAACGCATTCTAGCGAATAACAATAACCGTTCGTCACACTTCGTAAATCTTTCGCAACACATAGTTCCCCTACGTTTACCTATCGTTATATAGTAAATTATGTACCACATTTTCAAACAGTTTTGGTCAAAATTCGATAGAATTGACAAATTTACCCAATTCGCCAGGCGGCGTTTAATGGATTCGTCTATATGTGGGGAGGCTTTAAACCGTGAAATCTGCTATGGTCCTAGCCAGAAGGAAGTGTAAAAGGCCGTAGCGAATATGTAATAAAGTTCCGTCAAAAATCCCTGCTTCAAAATTGTTCAACGTTACATACTGGTTGCCTAGATTCGCTACATATGCGTTGCCGACACATACTAGCAACAGAATTCAATATGGGAGGAAATACTTAACAAGTGCGTTGTAGGGAACACATATTCAAATTGATTGTGTTTCATACTGCGGTTGATGACTAGGGGTGACAATAAAGTAACATGAAAACAGTACGTGCAACAAGTGAAAGGGTATCAGTCATTTTGTCGTTTGTTATAAAGATAGTAATCAAATGAGAGATTTGTTACAGAATTGATCAAAGACAGAAGCATTCAGAAAACATCATCCATGTGTGATACTTCTGTCACTTTAAGCCTGACACGGGTGCAGTCATCTTTGAGACAACTATCCATCGCTTCAAAGACAAATTTCTCTGGCAAAGGTGTCAAGTCTCATCAATTATGGACCGACGAGACAGTGACGTAGAACTGCATCATATGGAACAGACGGCACTGTCGGCTAAATAATGGAGAGTAGTCTGCCCTTTCTGACGTCGGTTGTGTTAACTTGACGCTATAAATACACTACATATTTTTTCTGATATTTGACCTTTTTCAATAACTTATAGCAATAAGATCGAAGAAAATGATATCACCCAGCTAATCAATCCTTTTTGTGTAAGACAATGTGATCTATTAGAGATAGTTCTTGCGGTTTCCATCAGACAGAGAAAAAATGTCTAGAAGGTAAAAACACGGACAATGGGTACCCAATTGCCAACAGTTCATGTTCCCAAGGGTAAATGTCACGTAGATGTTCTCAAGGACTGGCAATTATTACAGGCAAGAAAGATGGGAAATTGGTGCAAACTACGGGGAAAATGTGTACCATGACAGTAAGCAACAACGCCGGGCGTTGTGTATGAAAGGAATCGTGGACATACAGCGTAAATATTCATGCGAATCGTAAGCCTGATACAGGAAACGTCCAAAAATCATGGGCTTAAACATAACTGATGTCATCAACAGAAATCTAACAAATATAAATGGGAAACAAAGTCGTGGGTTAAAGTGTAAGGTCTCAGGGGACACATACAGTTGCGTCGCCAGCAGGAACACCGACGTCGTTCCCTGTTCCAGCAGCGACGACCATTAGACGACCAGAGAGACTGATCACATTGTCGGCAAGATTAAAGATTGTGCTGTCATAAACAACGATCTCCATTTTCTCTAGTTGATACGGGATCGTGTGTGTATAAAACTCTTTAGTGCAGAATAAAGATGTCGTCTCTTTAAGGAATCTGCCAATTAATTTCATTTCTCAAAGTTAATTTCCATTTGTTTTGTACTTTGAATGATTTTATGTCAATGAGATATCAAAGAAAGCGAGTGTTGTCGACCAGGCTATGATACAAGTATTCTTATCTACACTAAACTAAAGATGAAAATAGGAGATGTTCCGATACTAGTTTTCTAAAATGGAGTGTGCATGTAATTGTTAAGAGGGAGATGGTACGGTACTAATATCTGAATAAGACAGTTACTGTAGATGTTACAATACTAGATTCTGTATTAGACTATAACTGATGATGTAACACTACTAGTATTCTATATTAAGACTATAACTGTAGATGTAGCATTACTAGTATTCTGAACTAGACTATAACTGTAAATGCTACATTACTAGTATTTTAAACTAGACTATAACTGTTATTGTAATATTACTAGTATTCTGAATTAGACTATAACTGTAGATGTAGCATTTTTAGTATTCTGATCTAGACTATAACTGTAAATGCTACATTACTAGTTTTCTGAACTAGACTATAACTGTAGATGTTTCAATACTAGTATTCTGATCTAGACTATAACTGTAGATGTAGCATTACAAGTATTCTGAACTAGACTATAACTGTAAATGCTACATTACTAGTATGGTAGACTAGACTATAACTGTAATTGTAATATTACTAGTATTCTGAATTAGACTATAACTGTAGATGTAACATTACTAATATTCTGAACTAGACTATAACTGTAAATGCTACATTACTAGTATTTTAAACTAGACTATAACTGTAATTGTAATATTACTAGTATTCTGATTTAGACTATAACTGTAGAATTAGCATTACTAGTATTCTGAAATAAACTTTAACTGTAGATGTAGCATTTCTAGTATTCTGATCTAGACTATAACTGTAAATGTTACTTTACTAGTATTCTGATCTAGATTATAACTGTAGATGTAGCATTACTAGTATTCTGATCTAGACTATAACTGTAAATGCTACATTACTAGTATTCTGAACTAGACTATAACTGTAGATGTAACATTACTAGTATTCTGGACTAGACTATAACTGTAGATGTAACATTACTAGTATTCTGATCTACACTATAACAGTAAATGTTACATTACTAGTATTCTGAACTAGACTACAACTGTAGATGTAACATTACTAGTATTCTGATCTAGACTATAACTGTAGATGTAACATTACTAGTATTCTGATCTAGACTATAACTGTAGATGTTACATTACTAGTATTCTGAACTAGACTACAACTGTAGATGTAGCATTACTAGTATTCTGATCTACACTATAACTGTAGATGTAGCTTTACTAGTATTCTGATCTAGACTTTAACTGTAGATGTAGCATTACTAGTATTCCGATCTAGACTTTAACTGTAGATGTAGCATTACTAGTATTCTGGACTAGACTACAACTGTAGATGTAGCATTACTAGTATTCTGAACTAGACTATAACTGTAGATGTTACATTACTAGTATTCTGGACTAGACTATAACTGTAGATGTAACATTACTAGTATTCTGGACTAGACTACAACTGTAGATGTAGCATTACTAGTATTCTGGACTAGACTACAACTGTAGATGTAACATTACTAGTAATCTGATCTACACTATAACTGTATATGTAGCATTACTAGTATTCTGATCTACACTATAACTGTAAATGCTACATTACTAGTTTTCTGAACTAGACTATAACTGTAGATGTAACATTACTAGTATTCTGATCTAGACTTTAACTGTAGATGTAACATTACTAGTATTCTGAACTAGACTACAACTGTAGATGTAACATTACTAGTATTCTGAATTAGACTATAACTGTAGATGTAGCATAAGTAATATATTGTTCAACAGCAATTGCAAACACGATATGTTACAGTGTATGATGAAAAACGTAAATCAGTTTCCAATGATAAGAATCGATACAAACAATATTCATGATAACTATTTGTTAAATAGATTAGGTTACTCGTTATAAGGGTTGTACAATGAAAAATTATAACCCAGTATCATAAATCTTAACGGAAGGGAAACGAATGACAGAAACCTTTTATCACATGTCTTATAAGCAATCTGTTTTCTCCAAGTTTCTTTCTCTTTGCAGTCATGGCCAGCTGCTCGTCAACATTTTGCAACCAAATCACGAAAACCCCGAAATAATAAAATATACCGTTTAAGGAAGAGATAGTCTAACACATAACATTGGTTCTGGAAATTGACTTTTTCATTGAAAACATACTCTATACTACATTGGTATTTTCATTGAAAAAGCGCGATAATGGAAATTCGAAATTCAATCGCTGATGGTGGTAAACACAATCAACGACGACGTTTTGGGGATTTGTCCCTGTCTTCATGTGAGGTAGTGGTGATATCGAATCTTCCACCAAAAATATAGTGTTCAAGCTTCCATGAAAGGTGACGTCTGAGACTCGTATATTATGTTACATGTGCTTTTCGGCGTTAGTGTCAGCTGATTGTTTTGCATCACATTTGTGTTTCAAAGGATTTTCGATTCAGGTAACCATTTTGTTATTAAGTTTAAACTTCATAATTTTACTATTAATCGCCATTTTACGCTTCGCAGTTAAGTCGGGTGTGTACATTGTAACACGTGTATGAATACGATTTAGACGGAAACTGCGAATCTCCGTAGCTGAAGTCTTTATTACACGTGTGTCATAAAGACATTGTTGAACTGTTTATCGTGATAGTTAAATACATGTACCTAGCAAGGACAAATAATGGTTACCTAGTAACCAAAGATACATAACGACAGGCGATATACGAGGATTAGCAATGGTATACATGGTAAATAGGGAACACAATAGTATATAATGGGGTGTAACCAAAAGGTATTATTTCACTAGTGAAAATGATATGAACAATTTAACAGTTTACCGAAAAATATTAGATTTATTTAATAAAAAGTTACATATATACTTTCACTGCATAGACTGAAAAATTATAATAATGATGATAATTACCAAAAAGAATGGGCCAATAGCTTCTCCGTTGCTAGACCCTATTTCTGATAAATGTCTGAAGAAACAGTGCGAGTCTGTGACGTGATCAGAACTTCTCCCTTGTTGAAAATCAGCCCAAATAAGGTCAAGGCCATGCTGGACACAAAATTTCTGGAGGTAGGGAACAGCGTCATTCCACAAACGCGTCCGTTCCAATTCAAATTCTGTTCGAAAGCAATAATGCACATTTTTAAATATATTGAATTTGGGGAATCATGTTTATTAGTTTGTCTTTGTGTTCTTTTTTTGTCAAATCAAGTGAAAGGCTCTACTTGCGATAAAGAGTTATTAATCAGAATTAAAGTACACCTTGGCCTTATTTCATACACAGGCCTGTACAAAATACTATACCTGAGTCGTAACTAGCATTAGTATTTCTCCTATTGCTATCAATCATCACATGTTCATGTACAGGCATTGCGTCTGACGTCATGTACGTTGTATAGACTATGGGATGGATAACTAGTGTGATGCATTTGTTAAGTGCATCAAATGGTATATCGTGATGGGTTTGGCTTTGAATCACGATGATTTAAACATGTGCGTACACTCAGGATGGTGGCGATGTACTTATATCAGTGTAGAAAACATCTAACCCGTAATAACGACATCAGCTTTATTAACATACGGATACGACATACTCGCGCTTACACAAGTCCGTCACTCTATCTGTAACATGATCGCATTCTACTTTCTTCACATTACGTTTATAGAAATAGATGCCATTTTTCCGTCGATCCATTATGTGTAACGTCTCGCATGCCATTCCATATCGATAGTTCGAGCATCCTCCCTGCACTGCTTAATGACTTTACTTACCTGATTTGTTGCAGCAGACGTAAACCTTCAGGGTTTTAGCGGGAAGCGGTGGCAGAAAATCCAACCGTCCACACAGAATACAAGCAGCAGTATCTTTTTCTACAGCAACACTCTTCCTACGGTCCATCGTTTTAAGACAGTAGTTAGAAAAGCATTGACTGAAAATAGATGGAAATATATAATTCATCCAACAATGTCACGCCCGAGCCTGAGGATTGGAATGCTCCTCTTCTGAAAGACTGATTGATCGAAAAGATTGTAATGGACGGAAATGCGATCTAGTTGGAACGCGGTTGTGTCGAAGGATTGAAAAGTGGACACGTAGTGTGGAGGACAGAACTAGGGTCATCGGTCTGTCACAATGATCTCTTACTTAAAATAGTGCACAAAATTATATATTTCCTGTTTTTCCGTACATTTGTAATTCATTTTAATTAAAATTGATTCAAAATGATTTGTTTTGTTCATAATGTCGACTTGTATGTCACTCGTTATCCACGGTAAATTGTAATAATAAGCAGATCGATTGGTACCAATACTACGGCAAGATGATGCTCGTCTAATTTGATATACTATGCAAACGGATTAATGGTAAGGCTAAGTCGTCTATATCAAATCATCCTACATAGGTGTAGTTATCACGATGGACACAGGACGAGCTTACATAATGTTTATGCCGAACTCTTGCCAACAGTTTTACATTATAGGCTATCCAGTATAATTGATATCATACTACAGTCCTAATTATGTGACATTATGCGACGTACTGCTACAAGCATGTCATGATATCAACTGCTCCTATATTCTGTCAAGGTAAGGATAAGACCGTAGGCATGCTCATATATATTAAAGCTTCAATTATAATTCTAGGATTAGACACGGCATATAATGACAAGCGCAACATGTGGTACACTAATGGATTGCTCTTCATGAGAATCTTTTTTTCGATCTTCTTCTCTGAGGAAGGGGTTCGTGATGTCGTTACTTGTAACCTTTGTGTGTCATTGGTCCCTATTGCAGTGGTCTCTGGTACTTGCCTATTAAGCATATTTAAGCAATGAATGTTTTAGCAAATGTTATGGTCCTACAACACATATTGCTATTGATGACACAATTTATAATGCCAGGTAGGGCGTTATACAGGTTTGTCAGCATTATAACTGTGTGTTATTGGACCATAGCAACATTTGTTAAAACATTCATTGCTTAAATGTTATACTGCATTTAGTTATTTGAACAGTAAATTAAGTGTTGACAACAATGAAATTGATGACGTCACAAAAGAGGTTGATGACGTTACAATAGCAAATGTTGTTATAGTTTCACAACAACATTTGCCTTCTAAATGCACTGCAATGGAGGGATGCAGAGCAAATGTAAATATTTAAACATTGAACTGTTACCAGATGCAGTATACAGTCGATATGAATGCAATTTGGGCGACAGATAAATAGGGCGACATGAATATTTATCTGTAACCCAAATTGCATTCATATCGGCTGTATACTGCATCTGGTAACTGTTCAATGCTTATATTTACACTTACATGTTTATAGTTTGTTTTGTATGATAACTGAAGCAAAAATACGTTTGAATTTTCCGCTTATCATATCAGTGACGTCAGTAAGTTCAAATCCCAGAACAGCTGACATTTCCAGAAGAAATAATATAGTCCCTCGTGTCATTGAAAACCACACGCACATAAAATGGTTTGAACACAAACTTAACTTTATTATTTATTTCATATGAGTGTGTGTGTATATGTTGAAAAATTGATAATAATTGCATAACTTCTGCTTGTTTAGAATTAAAGCTGTTTTTCGCGCATTGATAGATTACATGTATTTTGAAGTGATGCGGCGCTGAACGGACTGGAATATTACGTTATTTTCAGAAGCATATATACTCGGACATGTTTAATTAAAGTGGTTCTTTCAGTAGGCGACAACGTTTCCAAGGACATTTCGTTTGAAATAGATTCCAATTCTAATCCGTCAGATTAGCATCGCTAGCAGACGACGTTCACAGGGGCTCGGTTACGTGATTTTGAGTAATGGATGTCATCACTGAAAAACCACAACATTTAAAAAGTTATTTATACACATTCTAAAACCTTGTCGATACCCTCGACTTTTATAAGGTTTTAGAAATGCTGAATTTCAGTGTTGTGGTTATTCACTGATGTTATGCATAACTCAAAATCTCGAAACCGATCCCCTGTGTGATGACGTTGACAAACTTGGTAATTTCGTATCTAGAATGGCGCTTACAATAATTTTGTGGTACCTTCACATCTTATAATAAATTTATATTGTCATAATTTGTCAAGTTGCTTTAATTTTTTTGCGATGACCTATATTGCTAAATGCTAACGAACCCAGAATGTTTTCCGACTATAGGCCTATTGATACCGAAAGTATCGGGCGGCCATGTTTGTTTACCTTGTAGCAGCTGTATTCCTACACTGGCTGTATCACTGTAAATTGTAGTATACAGTCTCATATACTGCAATTTGGTTAACTAACGACATATAGGCATATGCAACACAAAATGTAAATATATAATTATACATGTCAGAGATTCATATTCTTTAAGTCACGTGACATGTAAAGGTTTATTATATATAGTTATATTTAGGTATTATATGTAACTATGATAATACAAAGAATAGGTACCTCCTTTTCCTAAAGTCTCATTGTATGACGATAAACAAATCTGTATAAACTGAATTTTCGTTTTTCCAGCGATTCTGGGTTCTTTGAGATAATCTTCATACTTCGATGGTTTCTCCTCGTTTATTTATTTTTGATTCAACAGATTTGATTCGCACTGATTTAAATTTCAAAAAGCAATCGGTACGATTTTAGCCACTGGAGTCGAGGCTATAACTTGTGCCCAATTTGTTTCGATTTCATTGAAAATGGGTCTAAACTAAGAAGTTAGTACTAGTTTCCTCTGTAAAATACGCGTTCTCAAGATTGTGATTCTTCGCAATTAAACTGCAGATGTTTTTTATAAAAGAAATTACATATCGTTTCGTTTCTCACGGGTAGTCCAGACTGACAAACAAACATCCCGATCCAGTCACGTGATAGTCATGTGATCACTATGACACACCGATTTCTTCACCGATCAGTGAGCGATTAGAAATGTAAACATTGTCTCACTGATGAGCAAGACATGTGTTTTAGAGAACTTCAGTTCTGGTTCTTTTTAGTTTGTGAACGTGCTTGCATGCGCGCTTGTATGTTTAAACAGGGGGTCTAATCTAAGTATTGGTTAAGGATGGACTTTAGTTGGTCATAGTTAATTTGACGCTAAGACCATGTCTCTTTAAGCAACGGTGCGTGTGAAATTGATGAATTTCTATTGGTGGACTTTGTTAATTAAATTAACAATATTGTGTTTTAATTCCACACAAATCGTTTTTCACATACATTTCTCGATATATGTGACATCTAACAGACTAAAAAAAGATAAACTCGTAGAAATAGCGTTAATATTTGTAAACTGTCGATATTTCCAGGCGAATTTGGTACCATAACCATGTATTTCTGAACTGGTATGTGTTACATGTATCAAAGAACTATTGTACATGTATTTGTAAGAAGAATGAAAAGACTATTAATTTGCATAGGAATAGACAAGAATTTGGTTCGTTATTCGAGGTGTAAGACCATTTAGTAGTAGATATATGTTAAATGTCACACACACAAACAAGCCGAGTGAAGTTTCTTTTTATTTATTGTTATAGATATGGGGGACGCTACGTGCTGACAATTAAAAAAAAGAACATACTGTAGCGTAAAATTTAACCCGAAGAGTTCTACTGAAAATGGGTTCGTAATATGGAAATTCTTGCTGGAAGTGCACAGTATTGAAACGTATTAAGAATGCAAAATGTTCATAATCGAGATTTTCGACACTCGCATAGTATTCTGCAGATAATTAATCAGGTAATCAGTTTGAAAAGAATCCTAGAAGCAAATGAAATTGATTGTATTGCAAATAACAGTATCAGTGAAAACATTTAAATGCTTAAAAACGACGTGTAACATTTAACAGGCACTGAAATGACACGAATATAACAAAATAGGAGAGAAATAAAATGTTTCCCCCGTTTTCTCCATCAATATGTAGATATAGGAAGCCATACACCACGTAATACGCGTGCTGATATATAGGATCTGTACTTACCCGTGTCTTAACATGCTGCTGATACTGTGGAGGATTTATACTTACCCCTGTCTACATTGAGCTAAAAACGTTGTCGCTGGTCATCCTCTACGTATCGGATGGGCTGTGTGTACCGATACCGAGCTACCCAGCGTCGACACGTATCCTGTCCAAAACAGCCATGTCTTCTGCAAAACGTTTTGATTGTACATATGTTTGGCGGCAAAGCAACCAACGTGAGCAAAAATAGAAGGGATCGATAAAGCCGAAAGTAAATCACTTCCCGCTAGTCTATGTACATGTAGAAGAATCTAGTGACGGTGTCTCTGAGACGTGACATCAACACACTGACCAGCAACACTGCCCACTTCTCGTATTACATAGGTACCCAACATACTAAATTACACTTCGGTAGTCATAAACCTCTCCAAACCCCGTGTTCACCAGAGACCAGCTGTACAACGGCTGTGGTCCTCATTGTCCGGATAATCCTTGTGGAAGAATAACTGTCCGTACTATAGTGTCTCCGCTCCGTCACCTTGTAAACACGTCCATCACAGGATCATTAGCGATCACGTTCATCATATGACCAGTATGTGTACGTTTAAGATGACCTTACAGCCGACTGTTCATTATCACTGAGCGCTCGTACGTCATTATACGCGTCACAGCATTAACACACCCTTACACGACAAATATAATTCTCTCTAAGTCGTGGACAGGCATAAGATGTACGACAAGATTTTATCACGGATGGAGATAACTTTTATGCTATACCGCAATGGTTAATGGCATCAGAAAAAAGTTTTAGGGATTATGTACAATATTAAATTGAAATATGGCTAAATATAGAGTCGATAAGGTTATGGATTGACTGAGGAAGAGTAACTATTTTTTTTTTTATAAAATACATTAAGTGATACAAAATGTATACATATTGCATATTTATTATGGTACTGCAACACACAGTTCCATTCAAAGCTTTTCCATGTTGCGTGGTAGTGTATGTTTGAGAATATTATGTTCGAACATTGTTGCATACCATCATAAGTGTTTAAACGAAAGAAATGTATATCACATCTTCTGGTGTGGTTTCTAGAAAGTTTTGCAAGAACAAAGTGCATCCGCTATGATTTCACACTCGCTCATTGGCATACAGTTGGGTTTATTCACTAGGGATACTGTGAGTGTCAGTGGGTTTTCTTTCGAGGGCCTTGAACTCGGATCCACAGAGGCGTCCAACCAAGTTTTATTTTCTGAATTTCTTTTCCCTCGATATGTGTTCAACAATTTAAGGACAAGTTTGAGATTCTTCAATGAAATGTGACGTAAAGCTTCGGATCAACATGCGTACATGAATTCGGGGTTCCGGAAAGGTCACGAGACATAAAACGTCTTCCATCGTTAATAGTGACAGTTTGGACATTCTTATTATAGTAATTTGGACAACTTTTCAGGTATAGTGGTACATTGCACAATTTTACTATAATGACACTGTGTAAATTGTTCAGTTTTATTATAGGATCATATTAATGTTGAGTGTTACCAAACTGATATGATTTAGGACTTAATTGATATGCCACGGTATCTGTTCAGTAATCGGAAATATTCTGATAAGTGTGATGCATCAATCCCCGTCAATTATAGATTGATTGAAAGCTTTCCAACATTTGTTCATTTCTTGGCATTAACCATGTAATGCTATATCAAATTCGCAGTAATCTAGATTGTTATTTACACGTTAGGCCAGTATTTTATATCGATTCATCAAGTGTACACGCGGACAGAGTATCACCGTGTAATAAATGATTGTTTGAACAAAATACATGGCGGATTGAATAATACATGACCTGCCTCTGAGTACCGATATACAGAGACTAATTAAGCATTGAACTGTTTGTGTATGGTATTTATGATATATTTGAATGACACAGCTTTGCAAGCAAACAACATAAGGCGCGCTAGCGTACAAAAACAGTTCAATACTTATATTTACGTTTTCTCTGCCTCTTATGTTCTTTTTTAAATTAAAATTAAAAAATGCCCGCCTTATCGACAGTCCACACAATTTCGTTCACTAGTTTGAACAGCGTATTGTCGCGTGCTGATTGGCAAACAAAGTAGTACTTTGAAATGTTAACAAACACTTTATTTTTGGAAGTTAATTTGAACTTTTCTCTTTGCTCATTTTGTAAAGAAAAAATACAGGCGTGGATTTATGTGTTGATTGTATGGGAACCTGACAACAGTCGGTATAGATTCTATAACATCCTCGTTATATGACATGTCGTCAGAAACTGAGGAACCGTGGATGCGAGACGCATGAAAAAGATAGCGTTTGAAGTGAGAGATCTTGCGACGGAGCACATGTTCGTTACAAATGTCTGAAAGGTTTATGTGTGCTGTGACTCATATCAGTAGGTCTGTAACATATGTGTCAGTAGGTCTATAGAATATGTGTATTTCAGACATTTTTTACGAACCCCTGTTTATCAGTGCAGTGTAACAGACGATATTTCTGATAAATTGCATGAGCGTTAAAATTATTTCCATTGCCGGCATTGGTGATTTCAACCGATGTGCATTTTGTATGATTTTGCAGACCTTGGTCTTGTTTTCGATGTAATAAAAGATTTTTTTTATTTTATTTTTTATTTTGCACATAAGTTTATAATGACATTGTCAAATTTCACAATGTCCAGCGATATTTCAGCAGCCGTCATGTTTATTTATATTGGATATTGTAGTTCCGGTCAGTGTTGTATTAATACGCTAAGAATTGTGTCTCGTTATCCATGGTCCCATCAACGACACAGCTTTCAAAGAGGCTATATAGTGACAATGCCATGCAAATATAAATATAGGTTGTTACCTGATTCTCCTTGTAATTTCTTTACATGAGGGCTACTAGCTCGGGCCAACTTGTGGATGTCACACACGATTATTTTTCTGCATAATTATCACTTAAAGGTTCAAAGACATATAAAATGTTACAACTGGCTATCATTTCTAGAAACAAGCTATACATCTAACAACTTTAGACATCTTTGAAATTATCCTGTACATTTAACATTCTATGAAAAGTAACATATATGATTTTACTCAATAAAAACTATATCAACGTAAACAGTATTCACTGAGAAACACCCAATGCTGTTAGTAAAAGGATGGGTGTGTTACTGGATGAAGAGAATTGTTACCACTAACTTCAGTCATACTGTTCATGCGATACACCCTTGCTTAGAAACCACATATGTTAAGATACCTCATCAAATGTTCCTCATTTAGAGATTTCATTGCGAATTAAACCTTTAATAAGAAATCACTTGTGAAAACAGACAACTGCATTTCTCAAAGGTGGTTTCGTCATACATATTTAACTTTATATGATTTAATTCACCACAAGTATATGTTTCAATCTATCAACAGGCCCCACTTAGACTAACTAAGTGGCGTCCATTAATGGTCTACGAAAAGGTTCACTTATTGACCTAAAGTGTACATAGCTGTAATGGAGTATGGTGATCATATAAACATCAGTCCTACCGTTCATAAGTGTACATAGCTGTAATGGAGTATGGTGGTCAAATAAACATCAGTCTTACCGTTCATAAGTGTACATAGCTGTAATGGAGTATGGTGGTCAAATGTACATAGCTGTAATGGAGTATGGTGGTCAAAAAACAGTAACACTTTATCGAAATGTCGAGGTTCAAACCGTAGTTTGCAACTTCTCACTTTGTAACGCCAAATGAGTCGAGAACTGGGCGATGATCAGTAAAAAAGCTCGTCCTTGGAACGTGCTAATTGGATATATATGTTGAATGTCAATATCCGCACGTCTAATTGACATCACTGTGGTGTATTTAATAACATATAATTTACATTTATTGTCGAAAGTACCTTGTCTGGACCTTCGTATGTGTGTTGGTGCTGGTTTTGTTTTGTTTTGTATTGTTTTATCGAGCATTTTATTCGGACTTATGTGTTTACCGGAGGAGAGACATTACATAGAATTGCACAGACAGTTGTAGTTAAATGTTTATTTTCTGATATTTTTCAGTGCTATCCCTTTTGCTTCCCGAATTGTGGTGCTGCACTGGTTTTCATGTGAACAAAAGGTGTCTGTTTAACAATGGCATATAATGGGCTTACTTTGCCATATTCATTCGCTTAATTTTATAATTAATATCATAAACCTGATTTAAACAGGTCTATGATACAGTAATACATGTATGAGTTCATACCACCTACTCCCGCCCCATTTTTGCATTGCTTCTAGTTTACAATTGTGCGTCAAGTGAAGCCATGCACTCCGAGTGTCGATGCTGAAGGACGCATGAAACGGTTCTCAATTCCGCCTTCTGAAATTCGATAATATCCAAACTAAAAACTACAAAATGGTTAGAATCTTTTAGTGTTTAGTCCCAGTTAGATATTCAATTAAAATCACAAATCAGCTGCACTCCTTTGTACTAGATGAAATTTTAAAAATACATATATAGAAGCATTTTTTATATATATATTGTTACGATTACATATGAACTTTACGACAGATACAAGTACTTACGATCGCCTCACGTTAATTAATCGTTTGGTAGTCGTACGCTTGATTTTATATACAAAATACTTTGATACTGAAGAATTATCAATAATGATTCAGATCTTGGCAATTAAAAGCTGCGGGAACCGATCTTTGATGAAAAGTTAATTGTTGACCTTAACTCAAATTATTTAGATCATTTAGATAGATCTAATGATAGAAATATTGATATTACTGTAATGATTAAATGTGTGGTTGAATTTTCCAATATATTATCAAACTTAGACAAGATAATACTCCATTTGGTTGTAACCTAAGGCAAATATATGATCATCTCTGCATCTCTTTGATTTTCCGTCACTGCGATGCCACTAAGGGAATGACTATATCAGTGGCGCTAGAAGCGACAACGCTACGTTTTTGGCTGACGACTCTGCCCGGGGCCATGTGCAGAATTGTACAATATCGATTATTCTCCAACAGCCAAGGTCAGAGTCTGACACAAACACACGTACGACAGGGTGGAATCAGCTCCGGTGCCTAGAGGGACAGTTCCAGTGAGTTTCTGGGGAGCAGACCAGGGGGTCAAATGGAATCAAAGGGGCATTTCCAAGTGCAGATTGGTATTTTCCCACACGTCCCAGGTGCATGGCAATAGTGTGAGGGAACGTTCATCATTTCCTACCATGTTATAGATATGTATGTTCCTTCATTCAGGGAAATATTTTTTTGTCATGTAAACCAGCGATGGATAACCATCACGAAACACTGGCGCGCGCTCAAGCAGAATTTACACGAATCAACCCATTGTAAAAACATATAAACAATAATACGCCGTCTGTTAGCGCAGGAACTTGAAAGATAAATACATGAATGTTCGTGTCTTTTATCATTGCTGAACATAAAGTACATTTCCGAATATAAACACCACAGTGTACTGATCTCATTAACAGTACTGCCAACGTTTTTAAAACATAAAAATTGCATAGCAACCATGACTGTCTAACCATCGGCTGATGCAGTCTCTGGTTTGGTAATCAACACGAAGAGATGACGTCTCTGTCCAGCCTCAGGGTATGAACAGAACCTATTAGACTCGATCTACCTAGATAACTCACACGCGCTTTTATTCTAAAAATGTCACCATTTTACAATTGGATCACGTCCTCTTACGAAATCCCTTCATGCAGATAACCATATCACAATATGGTCCAACGTACAAGTTCTCCTCGTGATCACGTACTATTGGAAATGGCGCCTATTCATTGAATTGTCTGGGGCAAAGACGGATGAAGAATGTAATAGGACTTAAATATTACAAATTGTTTGACTATCATTGATGATGTTGCATGAAGTTATTGTCGCGAATTGCTTTGGTAATAAGACAATAATCATTCAGAAACAGCTGAGAGCCAACAACCCGGATTCCAGGTGTTTTCCCAAAATCTAAAAACTTACGTGAGCATTGTTTCGGCTCTAAATCGGCTTTTTTTAAAAATATAAAACAGAAAAAGGTAGATGGAAATATGTTGAAAACAAGGCACAATAATGGTATGTTTTTCAACCTTGTCATGCATATACATACCGTCAAAACTCAAAGTATAGCCTAATAAATATCTAATGAAGTGTATTCATACCTATATACCTATGGAGGCTGTCGTGACAATAAGAATAGTTTATTGTTTAGTAAAGAATTTTGAGAATAGAACCCCATTTAGTCGACAAAAGATTAATCTTACCAAACTTTCATTGAATAGGGGAAACAAATGTTGAGGAATATGACTGTTTAACAGCAAGTAAAATACCCAAAACATATAACATTTCAATAATAACGCCACAGCTAATAGAATAACTGTTTAACAAGAATGTTTACGGAATAAACAAACCTAACAAGACATTTTGCTGTGTCGACTATCCGCAAGCGTAATATTATGCTAAAGGATGATAATGTTTTGAGGATAGTTGTTTCTGTGTTACTTCAAGTTCTTCATTACTCCTCACAATATCTAGATTTACCCACGATCGAGCATTGTCCAGACAGGATTGCCAGGGCTTAAAGTGCGTCAACGTTACAAGAGGCTTAACATCCCTCAGGGGACAATTAACAGCCGAATGGGACCAATGCCTATGAGAGTATAAACAGTCGATGGATTATTAGAAAAAGGCTAAGGGTACCCTCATTTTAACGTTACCCAGGCAAACACCGCCAGTAAAAAACACGAAATTCATCAGAATTTAACTACTTGTGACAAACATATTTTTGAAAACGCAAAGAAAGAAATCGTGATCAGTGAACCATTTGATTTGTTTACCGTTGAAACTAAACTTCCGTTTTTTATTTGTTATTTTCTTCACAATTAGGAAATAAGCAGGTGGACTTACAAATAACATCAGTAGTCCATATATTATAATATAAAAATTATAAAAACGAAACAAAAAAACGGAACATCATCATCATCATCATCATCCAATCAATCGATCAATCATTCCATATCAGCCAACATCATGTATTCGTTATTATCATCAATCAATGATTACACATCATTATCACGAATACTTATCCTCATCATCGATCGCTCAATAAGTCATTCTTCATTAGCCGTTCATTCAGGTATGATGAATCGATTTCATAGAAGATATAGGAACTTTTTGTTTTCAGGTGCATCAGAACATCTAACACTTGTGTAGTTTTAAGCTAACACATTATCTTTCTACTCTACACCCGCCATCCATACAAAAGTCCAAAAACCTTTTCTTGAGATAAATATAATGAACTGCAACCACACACTTTAATACACATTTTCTTACTTATAACAAATAACGCATAGTCAATGACAATCTTTCGGCTTACTAATCTTACACATCTATATTTGTTCGTACGTGTACTGAGTTCTCTGAGGATAAAGTTGTTGATCACACTTCTGTCAACGAACTCGTGTACATAAACACAGTCAACATTAACCAAGGTGAGAAAACGACAGGAAATCAACTCATTATAAGAGGTGGAACCATATCTTAGTGGAAACTAAATGTGAAATAAGAAATTATTTCCTGCGATTGGAGGAGATTAAAAAAAAATACAGAAACAAAAAATGAAATTAGAAATTAACCAGACAAAAACAAGACAACATTACACAGACAGAAAAATAGTCTTATATTTAAACATTTTGCAATATATTTATGTTTCTACACCAACGGTGTAATTTGACTATATCCACAACATAATGTGAATACAAATCACGAGACACGACACGAACGATTATCCTCTACCGGTGTCACGAGACACGACACGAACGATTATCCTCTACCGGTGTCACGAGACACGACACGAACGATTATCCTCTACCAGTGTCAGGAGACGCGACACGAACGATTATCCTCTACCAGTGTCACGACACGAACGATTATCCTCTACCAGTGTCACGAGACACGAAACGAACGATTATCCTCTACCAGTGTCACGAGACACGACACGAACGGTTATCATCTACCAGTGTCACGAGACACGACACGAACGATTATCCTCTACCGGTGTCACGAGACACGACACGAACGATTATCCTCTACCGGTGTCACGAGACACGACACAAACGATTATCCTCTACCAGTGTCACGAGACAAGACACGAACGATTATTCTCTACCAGTGTTACGAGACACGACACGAACGATTATTCTCATCGCAACAGGACGAAAGGTGACAACACTGAGCTACATAGGACAGGACAAGACAGTACAGAGCCACACATGACAAGACAAGATAGCACAGAGCCACACATGACAAGACAAGATAGCACAGAGCCACACATGACAAGACAAGATAGCACAGAGCCACAACGAACAAGAAAAGGCAGCACAAAGTCACAAAGGAAAAGGCAAGACAGAACAGAGTCACAAAAGACAAGACAGCACATTGCCACGAAGGACAGGACAAGACAGCACAAAGCCACAACGGACAAGACAAGGCAGCACATTGCCTCGCATGACAAGACAAGACAGCACAGAGCCACAATGGACAAGACAAGGCAGCACGGAGCCACAAAGAACAAGATAAAAAAAACATAGAGCCACACAGGACAAGACAAGACAAAACAGAGCAACAAAGAACAGGACAAGGCAGCACAGAGTCTAAAAGGACAAGACAAGACAGCACAGAGCCACAAACGACAATACAAGACAGCACAGAGCCACAAAGAACAAGACATCACAGAGCCACAAAGAACAAGACAGCATAGAGACACATAGGACAGGCCAAGACAGCACAGATACACAAAAGCCAAGACAACACAGAGCCACAAAGGACAGGGCAAGACAGCACAGAGTCAAAAAGGACAAGACAAATACGAAAGAGCTCTTCATTGATTTTAATTGTTTTCTAGAGTTTCATAACTGGAAGAAGTGTTAATGTTGTGAATCAGCTGGAACTCTAGGTCAAACCTAACGCAGTGAGGACTTGATGCGGGACTCTTATCAGGGAGGCCAGGATCATCGACGGGATGTCTGCTGTGGTCGGTCTCCGACTACTACTCGTCCAACATGGTCTGTCTGTCTTCTCTTGTCCTGTTTGTCTGTTCTACCAGAGGTGTCCAGTCTGGTATTTGTTCGGGAATACCAGAAGTGACCAGTCTGGTACTAGTCCGGGAATACCAGAAGTGACCAGTCTGGCACTAGTCCGGCAATACCAGAAGTGACCAGTCTGGTACTAGTCCGAGCATACCATAAGTGTCCAGTGTGGGACTAGTCCGGGAATACCAGAAGTGACCAGTCTGGTATACTTGTCCGGGAATACCAGAAGTGTCCAGTCTGGCACTAGTCCGGGAAAACTAGGAGTGGCCAGTCTGGTACTAGTCCGAGCATACCATAAGTGTCCAGTTTGGGACTAGTCCGGGAATACCAGAAGTGACCAGTCTGGTATACTAGTCCGGGAATACTAGAGGTGTCCAGATGGGGACTAGTCCGGGAATAGCAGAAGTGACCAGTCTGGCACTAGTCCGGGAATAACAGAAGTGTCCAGTCTGGTACTCTAGTCCGGGAATACCAGAAGTGACCAGTCTGGCACTAGTCCGGGAATACCAGAAGTGACCAGTCTGGTACTAGTCCGAGCATACCGGAAGTGTCCAGTCTGGGACTAGTCCGGGAATACCAGAAGTGACCAGTCTGGCACTAGTCCGGGAATACCAGAAGTGTCCAGTATGGTACTAGTCCGAGAAAACCAGAAGTGTCCAGTATGGTACTAGTCCAGGAATATCAGAAATGACCAGTATGGTACTAGTCCGAGAATACCAGAAGTGGCCAGTATGGTACTAGCCCGGGAATACCAGAAGTGTCCAGTATGGTACTAGTCCGGGAATACCAGAAGTGTCCAGTATTGCACTAATCCGGGAATACCAGAAGTGACCAGTCTGGTACTAGTCCGAGAATACCAGAAGTGATCAGTCTGGTATACTAGTCCAAAAAAACCAGAAGTGTCCAGTATGGTACTAGTCCGGGAATACCAGAAGTGTCCAGTATGGCACTAGTCCGGGAATACCAGAAGTGACCAGTCTGGTATACTAGTCCGAGAAAACCAGAGGTGTCCAGTATGGTACTAGTCCGGGAATACCAGAAGTGGCCAGTCTGGTATACTAGTCCGAGAAAACCAGAAGAGACCAGTCTGGTACTAGTCCGAGAATACCAGAAGTGTCCAGTATGGGACTAGTCCGGGAATATAAGAAGTGACCAGTCTGGTATAATAGTTCGGTAATATCAGAAGTGCCGTATACTAGTCCGGGAATATCAGAAGTGCCCAGTATGGCGCTAGTCCGAGAATACCAGAAGTGACCAATCTGACTAGTCCAGGAATAACAGAAGTGACCAGTCTGGCAGTAGTCCGGGAATATCAGAAGTGATCAGTCTGGTACTAGTCCGGGAATCCCAGAAGTGACCAGTCTGGGATACTTGTCCGGGAATACCAGAAGAAGTGACCAGTCTGGGATACTTGTCCGGGAATACCAGAAACGACCAGTAGTCTGGTACTAGTCCGAGCATACCATAAGTGTCCAGTTTGTGACTAGTCCGGGAATACTAGAAGTGACCAGTATGGCAATAATCCAGGAATACCAGAAGAGACCAGTATGGAACTAGTCCGAGAAAACCAGAAGTATACCAGAAGTGTCCAGTTTGGGACTAGTCCGGGAATATAAGAAGTGACCAGTCTGGCAGTAGTCCGGGAATATCAGAAGAGACCAGTCTGGGACTAGTCTGGAAATACCAGAAGTGACCAGTCTGGTATACTTGTCCGGTAATATCAGAAGTACCCGGTATGGTACTAGTCCGAGTAAACAAGAAGTGTCCAGTATGGGACTAGTCCGGGAAAACCAGAAGGGACCAGTCTGGTACTAGTCCGAGCATACCGGAAGTGTCCAGTCTGGGACTAGTCTGGAAATACCAGAAGTGACCAATCTGACTAGTCCAGGAATAACAGAAGTGACCAGTCTGGTATACTAGCCCGGAAATATCAGAAGTGACCAGTCTGGCAGTAGTCCGGGAATATCAGAAGTGCCCAGTATGGCGCTAGTCCGAGAATACCAGAAGAGTCCAGTATGGTACTAGTCCAGGAATATCAGAAATGGCCAGTATGGTACTAGCCCGAGAATACCAGAAGTGACCAGGCTGGTACTAGTCCGGGAAAACCAGAAGTGATCAGTCTGGTACTAGTCCGAGCATACCGGAAGTGTCCAGTCTGGGACTAGTCCGGTAATACCAGAAGTGACCAGGCTGGTACTAGTCCGGGAATCCCAGAAGTGACCAGTCTGGCAGTAGTCCGGGAATATCAGAAGGGACCAGTCTGAGACTAGTCCGGGAATATAAGAAGTGACCAGTCTGGCAGTAGTCCGGGAATATCAGAAGTGTCCAGGATGGTACTAGTCCGGGAATCCCAGAAGTGACCAGTCTGGCAGTAGTCCGGGAATATCAGAAGTGATCAGTCTGAGACTAGTCCGGGAATACTAGAAGTGGCCAGTAGGGTACTAGTCCGAGAATCCCAGAAGTGTCCAGTATTGATCAGTCTGGTATACTAGTCCGGGAATACCCGAATCGACCAGTCTGGGACTAGTCTGGAAATACCAGAAGTGACCAGTATGGCACTAGTCCGGGCATACCAGAAGTGTCCAGTTTGGCACTAGTCCGGGAATAACAGAAGTGTCCAGTCTGAGACTAGTCCGGGAATACCCGAATCGACCAGTCTGGGACTAGTCTGGAAATACCAGAAGTGACCAATCTGACTAGTCCAGGAATAACAGAAGTGACCAGTCTGGTATACTTGTCCGGTAATATCAGAAGTACCCGGTATGGTACTAGTCCGAGTAAACAAGAAGTGTCCAGTATGGGACTAGTCCGGGAATATAAGAAGTGACCAGTCTGGTATTAGTCCGGGAATACCAGAAACGACCAGTAGTCTGGTACTAGTCCGAGCATACCGGAAGTGTCCAGTCTGGGACTAGTCCTGGTATACTAGTCCGAGATAACCAGAAGAGACCAGTCTGGGACTAGTCTGGAAATACCAGAAGTGACCAGGCTGGTACTAGTCCGGGAATCCCAGAAGTGACCAGTCTGGGATACTTGTCCGGGAATACCAGAAACGACCAGTAGTCTGGTACTAGTCCGAGCATACCGGAAGTGTCCAGTCTGGGACTAGTCCGGGAATATCAGAAGTAGTATGGTACTAGTCCGGGAATACCAGAAGTGACCAGTCTGACTAGTCCAGGAATACCAGAAGTGACCAGTCTGGGACTAGTCCGGGAATATCAGAAGTGACCAGTCTGGTACTAGTCCGAGAAAACCAGAAGTGTCCAGTATGGCACTAGTCCAGGAATACCAGAAGTGTCCAGTATGGTACTATTCCGAGAAAACCAGAGGTGTCCAGTATGGCACTAGTCCAGGAATACCAGAAGTGACCAGTCTGGCACTAGACCGGGAATACCAGAAGTGACCAGTCTGGGACTAGTCCGGGAATACTAGAAGTGACCAGTATGGTACTAGTCCAAGAATACCCGAAGTGTCCAGTATGGTACTAGTCAGGGAATACCAGATATGACCAGTCTGGGACTAGTCCGGGAATACCAGAAGTGATCAGTCTGGGACTAGTCCGGGAATATCAGAAGTGTCCAGTATGGCACTAGTCCAGGAATACCAGAAGTGTCCAGTATGGTGCTAGTCCGAGAAAACCAGAAGTGTCCAGTATGGCATTAGTCCAGGAATACCAGAAGTGACCAGTATGGTACTTGTCCGAGAAAACCAGAAGTGTCCAGTCTGGGACTAGTCCGGGAATACCAGAAGTGTCCAGTCTGAGACTTGTCCGGGAATACCAGAAGTGACCAGTCTGGTATAATATTCCGGTAATATCAGAAGTGCCCGGTATGGTACTAGTCCGAGAAAACCAGAAGTGACCAGTCTGGGACTAGTCCGGGAATACCAGAAGTGACCAGGCTGGGACTAGGCCGGGAATACCAGAAGTGACCAGGCTGGGACTAGTCCGGGAATATCAGAAGTGACCAGTCTGGTACTAGTACGAGAATAACAGAAGTGTCCAGTATGGTACTAGACCGAGTAAACCAGAAGTGTCCAGTATGGAAATAGTCCAGGAATACCAGAAGTGACCAGTATGGTACTAGTCCGAGAATGCCAGAAGTGTCCAGTATGGTACTAGACCGAGTAAACCAGAAGTGTCCAGTATGGAAATAGTCCAGGAATACCAGAAGTGACCAGTATGGTACTAGTCCGAGAAAACCAGAAATGTCCAGTCGGAGACTAGTCCGGGAAAACCAGAAGTGACCAGTCTGAGACTAGTCCGGGAATACCAGAAGTGACCAGTCTGGTATACTAGTCCAGTAATATCAGAAGTGCCCAGTATGGTACTAGTCCGAGAAAACCAGAAGTGTCCAGTCTGGGACTAGTCCGGGAATACCCGAATCGACCAGTCTGGGACTAGTCCGGGAATACCAGAAGTGACCAGTATGGTACTAGTCCGAGAATACCAGAAGTGTCCAGTATCGTACTAGTCCGGGAATACCAGAAGTGACCAGTCTGGGACTAGTCCGGGAATAC
>NW_018479983.1:0-4147 GCF_002113885.1 Mizuhopecten yessoensis | reverse complement strand
ACCAGAAGTGTCCAGTATGGCACTAGTCCAGGAATACCAGAAGTGACCAGTCTGGCACTAGTCCGGGAATACCAGAAGTGTCCAGTATGGCACTAGTCCAGGAATACCAGAAGTGACCAGTCTGGCACTAGTCCGGGAATACCAGAAGTGTCCAGTATGGCACTAGTCCAGGAATACCAGAAGTGACCAGTCTGGCACTAGTCCGGGAATACCAGATGTGTCCAGTCTGGTACTAGTCCGGGAATATCAGAAGTGACCAGTATGGTACTAGTCCGAGAAAACCAGAAGTGTCCAGTATGGTACTAGACTACTAGTCCAGGAATACCAGAAGTGACCAGCCTGGCACTAGTCCGGGAATATCAGAAGTGACCAGTATGGTACTAGACTACTAGTCCAGGAATACCAGAAGTGACCAGTCTGTCACTAGTCCGGAAATATCAGAAGTGACCAGTCTGGTATTAGTCCGGGAATACCAGAAGTGACCAGTCTGGCACTAGTCCGGGAATATCAGAAGTGACCAGTATGGTACTAGTCCGAGAAAACCAGAAGTGTCCAGTATGGCATTAGTCCGGGAATACCAGAAGTGACCAGTCTGGCACTAGTCCAGGAATACCAGAAGTGACCAGTCTGGTACTAGTCCAGGAATAGCAGAAGTGACCAGTCTGGCACTAGTCCGGGAATATCAGAAGTGACCAGTCTGTCACTAGTCCGGGAATATCAGAAGTAACCAGTATGGCACTAGTCCAGGAATACCAGAAGTGTCCAGTATGGTACTACATATGTAGTCCGAGAAAACCAGAAGTGACCAGTCTGGCACTATTCCGGGGATATTAAAATATCGGAATCCTCAACATTCAATACCGAACAAGACAAGACAGACAAACGATGTTGAACGACTAGGAGTCCAAAATCACCATGGGGATAACGGGCAGTTAATCAAATTCGAGCTCCCTTTTTAAAGAGGTGAAGGGATTGTAGTCGCGGGTATTTAACAATAGATAGATGACATCTTTAAGTTGTATATACATGTACAAAGACCATATATGACTGGATGGCTGCGATATATAATACGGATACGGAATGCATTAAATAAGCCTGTCACCTTGATGGATTAGCGTGTGAAATATTTATAGTGTGAAATCGACTCTTAATCAAGATATTGAATTACATTGTATGCAGATATCAGGATGTTGATTGTGTATGGAGTTACTATTGTAGTAGTCAACAGTGGTCGTGTTAGTGTGTAGACATATCGAACATAACACAGCAGAGGACATCGGTGTCTTCCTCTGATTTACTCTAATACACTGACTTAGCAGGATCAATGGTAAATTATCCTATGATGAAGTGACAAGTAGTCATAGATAAATGGTATGTCTCAGTACCTCTATAAAGTGTACTCTTATGAGAATCGTACATGTAACAACCGAATTCTAGTTCGATTTTACTTTTACTTCCATTTGTACTACACACACAAACCCCAACCTTTAAGGTTTGTTGAGGACATGTTTTCAGCCTATATTACCAGTATGAAGCTAGAAGACCCAGCTTGAGTCCTCAAAACTTTCAGAACTGTAGCAATTGTATTATATTGATGTACAAATGTGTTACCGCACAACGCACCAAAAATAGCTTGCGCACACAGTGCATACGTCGTTCACACACCATCCACACATCGTCCACACATGGTGCGCACAACTGTGCGATTTAACAATCGTTCGCCCTGTTGCGCGCTTCTTTCCGAACAACTATGCGATTTGGTACAATTTGTTGATATTACGGAGTGAAAAATATACGGAAGGCTCGTATACAATAATGTACACTGTATATATTACTGTAATTTCTCATCATAATAATTAAGATTATGTACAATTTTACAATGCGTGTTACACAGCATGACAGTGACCGTTACACCTTAAATAATGGGTTTGGCTCCAAGGTAACAGAACAGGTAAATAACAATTTGATGAGTGACCGGATTGTTGTCTGGCCTGTGCCTAATGAGTAGAGCTGATATGTGATACCATATGACCGTTGTAAAAGCACAACTGGACGTTTAGTATGTGTTATTTGCATTCGGTTTGACCTATAGCTTCCCTTCACCTGGATGTGACCCGGTCGGAGGAAAACTACGGTCCAGGTACATGTACAATTGTTATCGCACAACGTTCGTCCATCGTGCGCACACATTTTATCGTTCGCACATCGTGCACACATCGTTCACACACTGTGTGCACATCGGGCACACACCGCACATCGTGTAACGTTGTGTGATCCCACAATTGTACTATGTGATAGCGTTGTTTACAGTTAGGAGCAAAATAAAGCAAAGTGATGTTAAAGGTCTTCATCTATAAGTAACCTGTGCAGGTTCCTTTTTCATTCTCCTGTCTTTTTTTTCGGTTGTGTCTCCATAGGTACTCGTCTGTGAACGACCTTAGCTGGTATGTCTCCCTAGGTACCTGTCTGTGAATGGCGTTAGCTGTTGTGTCTCCCTATATATACATGTACCCGTCTGTTAATGACCTTAGCTGTGATGTCTCCCTAGGTACCCGTCTGTGAATTACCAAAGCTGTGGTGTCTCCCTTTGTACATATGTACTCGTCTGTGAATAACCTTAGCTGTTAAGTCTCCCAAGTTACCCGTCTGTGAATGGCCTTTGCTGTTGTGTCCCCAATTGCACGATCGGAAGAGGCAAATACATTTGGGATCTTATCTTTTCTCTTCTTTCAAAACAACTTTCTTCTTTCTAATGTCTCCCTTGACAATGCCTCACTTTTGTCCTTTAGTTGAGCGTTTGCACCTGTGAGGAAGGCTTTGGGTTCTGTCTCCTGGCCGAGACATACCAGAGTCTGTAAAAATGATAGCTCCTGCTTATCGCTCAGCAATTCGGAGTGGGACGACTGGTTCGCCCGTTGTCAGTATAATGTGACCGGGTAGGGTGTCCTGCTGGGTGTCTTCGGCAGTTTGTTTCAGTGAGGTAGCACTATAAAGTCGGTATCAGTTCCGTGCTATCACAAGGAGACGAACACGAGTATATCGCAGCCTCCCATAACACATACGCATATACTACAAGGGTAGGACGTAAAACAATACTAACCCAAACCAAACCAACCATTCCCTAGGTACCCGTCTGTGGGTGATCTTAGCTGTTGTGTCTCCCTAGGTACCCGTCTGTAAATGACCTTAGATGTTGTGTCATCATAGGTACCCGTCTGTTGAATGATTTAAGTTGTCGTGTCTCCCTAGTTACAAATGTACCCGTCCGTGAACGACCTTAGCTGTGGTATCTCCCTATGTACATTACACCTGGCTGTTGTGTCGCCCTAGCTTCTCGTCTGTGGGTGCTATTAGCTGTTGTGTCTCACTGGGTAATATGTACTCGCCTGTGAGCGACCCTAGCTGTAGTGTCTCCATAGATACCCGCCTGTGAATAACCTAAGCTGTTGTGTTTCCCAAGGTACCTGTCTTTGAATGACCTTATCTGTAGTGTCTCCCTAGATACCCATATGTAAATAACCTAAGCTGTTGTGTTTCCCTAGGTACCCGTCTGTGAATAACCTAAGCTGTTGTGTTTCCCTAGGTACCCGTCTTTGAATGACCTTATCTGTAGTGTCTCCCTAGATACCCGTCTGTGAATAACCTATGGTGTTGTGTTCCCTAGGTAGTCATCTGTGAATGACATTATCTGTAGTGTCTCCCTAAATACCCGTCTGTGAATAACCTAAGGTGTTGTGTTCCCTAGGTACCCGTCTGTGAATAACCTAAGCTGTTGTGTTTCTCTAGGTACCCGTCTGTGAATAACATCAGCTGTTGTGTTTCCCTAGATACCCGTCTGTGAATGACCTTATCTCTAGTGTCTCCCTAGGTACCCGTCTGTGAATAACCTAATCTGTTGTGTTTCCCTAGGTACCCGCCTGTGAATAAGCGAAGCTGTTGTGTTTCCCTATGTACCCGTCTATGAATGACCTTATCTGTAGTGTCTCCCTTGATACTCATCTGTGAATAACCTATGCTGTTGCGTTTCCCTATGTGCCCGTCTGTGAATAACATAAGCTGTTGTTTTTCACCAGATACCCGTCTTTGAATGACCTTATCTCTAGTGTCTCCCTAGATACCCGTCTGTGAATAATCGATGCTGTTGTGT
>NW_018479982.1:210062-236476 GCF_002113885.1 Mizuhopecten yessoensis | reverse complement strand
CAACGATCCCGTCGACTTCGAGATAACGAGGTTCGACTGTATCTTAGATATTATTTATTAATTTAGAATACTTCACCTTAAGTCGTTGACTTTATAATGCTGACAAACATGTGCCCAATACTCTTGCCACAGTTTTTGTCAAAGAAATACGTTTTAACTAATAACCTTGAAATGGCAGAGAAAACGTTGTCATATTACTGCTACGTAAATGAAGCAGGGATGTTCGGAAACCATCATTGTTTCAATTTGCCGCTTTAGTCGGAAGATAAAAGTTGGGTAATCCCTCCTTTGTAGTAACACCATGTGAAGTACGGTACATGTGAATACTTTGAATCTTTTTAGTAAGATTGGTCAGTGATGTTATGCAACACTTGATTGGGAATAGGAGTTTCTTTGTCTTTTAACCGGTAAATACATTTAAATTTTAATGTCCGAAATTTTCTTTTTGGGACTAGCATATTCTGTGGCTTGTACTCACCATGTTGGTTTGGTATGTTTTTGGGCCGGTTCCGCTCTTGATTTATGTACACAAATAATCCATTGTTTGATGAACTGTAACACACAAAAAAAATCTTTAAATATAGACAGACTAAGAATCGTGGTGAGGAAGTATATGATATCAGCAATATGATGTTGAGTATCTTCAAAACCTTAGAGCAGCCGTTGTACCTCGGTGCCAACGTGACACATCAGGGACAAAGGACCCGTTTTGTAGGTGGCCACTCCTTGTATGTCTAAAAGTAATGTCATTGTTTGCGTTACATTGTACCAGTATTTTTTTAACGAAAGTGTATTCCGTCTTTGCGTATTGCAGAGTTATCTTCTCTTGGGAACAGGTATTGATTGTTACGTCATTGGTTTGTGCGAGAAAATTACGTCGTTTTCTCAAAAATTGATGACGTTACTCTCACAAACATGTGACGTAACAATCAATACCTGCTCCCAAGAGAAGATAACTCTGCAATACGCAAAGACGGAATAGCAGTAAGTTCTTTTTATATTAAACATCACACATCTAACATTCCTGAAACAATTTCACCAAATAAACAAGATCATGATCACCAGGCAAAACGTGCATGCATTTGTCATGATCTCTTTCATTTTAACAAATGAACGAAGATGAGGAGAGAAGGTTGAATGAGTTGGGTTGGAGGTCCTCCCCATAGATAGCATGGTTGAAAACCTAAGGAGCGTAAACTTCACCTTCAGCATTACGGGCGAGCTATTTTTAGACGTTAAGAATAAATTTTCGTTTTTTCAGAGCTATATGTCGATGTTTGTGTACTATGAACGTCTGACCCACGAGACAAATCATAAACAAACTTCAAAGAATCAAACAAAAAATAGACATAGATTATCGTGTTACCTATCTAGATCAGTTTGCAAGTCCTTGGGTCCCGTGTGGTGATTTAATCACACCGCCATGAGCAGGCACGGTGTAGTACATAGAACCAGCGCCGGTGAACTTTTCCCGACGGACTACTGTAATTAGCGTCTGATGAGTCTCGGGAACTAGCACAAAATTTGAATGTCTCACTTCTTAATTATAGCGAATAAAACACATCTATAATTCATAATTTACATGTGTACTTTGTCGATACAAGGAATCCTAGTTCATTTTACCCTCTGAATATTGGGGCTATTTGTTTAACAAAACAAATTATGATATCTCAGAAATAGGTTTACATAGTGACGATGTGTAGTCTATTGTAAGGAGCATTTATTGAGCTCTGATTAGTCGGACCAAGCGTTACTTGACATGATGTTGTTTATCTCTAATCCATACAAGCCTCGGAGCAATATCATTTTTCCAAGCAGGAACAAAACGTTGAATAACCCGAACCAAATTTTGTGCAAATGTTACCCGTTTAAAGTTTCTCCACAAATCAAACGTTCGCCTAAACTCAATCTGCATTAATTTATTTCCATTATAGATTTCGATAAAAGTGGCTACCAAGCATTTGTTGTATTTCTGGTCAGAAGCCAAGAGAATGACACAGAAGTATACATCTATGTAAGATGACGCTAATTTGTTTAAATATATATATTACTCAGTTGTTTCTGAGTGCCGTATTTTCGGAAATCGTTGCGAACTTCCGGTTTCTGCATGATGCATAGAAATGTCAGAAAAACCGTTGCACATGCAACAGTAATAAACTGCACGCACCTTTAACCGTACCGCAGCAGCACTGCCTCCGTGTTATACAGTACACTGATTTAATACACTACACTGTAATAGCCGTGCGCATAGTTTGACGCTGCATTGCTGTTACTTTTGCAGCTGTACAGTTCTATGTTCTACTGTGGTACGACTGGACCTACATGATATGTGAAAATAAATACAACGCATACATAGGCTTGTGTTATCATTGCAATAAACATATGTACTAGTATATTATTACGCTGGTAATAAACAAAACCATAGACTAGTATTATCATTATAATAAATACATATACGAGACCTTTATTAACCTGTTATAAACACATACATGAACTAGTATTTTCATTACAGTAAATGCCTTTTTTATCATCATGATCGTTAAAACATGTACTAGATTAGTTTTATCAAGATATTAAATACACAGTTAGACTAGAATTATGATACGATAAAATATGTCCGCTAGAGAAATATGAATTACTGTGATGCAATATCCATGTATTTAAAAAGTATTACAGTGCTATTAATAACATATATTTACTAGTTTTATCATATTATTAAATATATGTACAAGACTGTAATAAAAGGTTTGTTTTGTGGGGAAAAGTTAAAAAGTTACAAATGTAAAGTTTGCACTTATTTGACGATTGACCTTTAGAGCAAGGTCACATCGACCCAGTGAGATGCAGATTTAATGCAGGATTTATTAAGATATTGTTAATGAGTTTAAAATTACAAACAAAATATTCCTAAATAATTTGCACCAATTTGACGTTTGACTCTTTTAAGATAAAGGTCACAAAGACAAAATAACAGTGTGCTTGGCATCGTCTGAGGTTGATTTAGGTATACTGGAAGTTCCATCGAGATATCTTTAATGGTTTAAAAATTAACGCCCGGACAAGAATTTATTAGAAGAACCGGAAGAAAAACCAACAGAAGAATCAGTTCATTAACAATGTCTCACTTCAGTCGCAGGGAAGACACACTAACTGTGATAACTAGTTCGATTGAGTAACATTGTAGGTACAGGTTCGCCTCCCTGTGCTGGAATTTCGAAACTTCAAACAAATAACTGATTATCTCAGGTACTGACAAACACATCGCTAGCAATACAAGAGCCCCGTCCTATGTTTGGTTGGTTTGTGTTTTACGTCAGTGGTGGAGGGCTCATAATCGCAGACGGTCAGACAACTGAATCAGTCGGCCATCGCTGCCTCGAGAGCTAGCATCTATTGATAGTCACATTGAGTTTACTCCCGTGAAAATGTCGAACCCAACTCTAGTACAGCTGTACATTTTTAGCATTAAAAAGTGACCCTTCAATGACCTTGACCTTTAGGATACGGACCGCAAGTATCGGTCTATACTCTGTCTAGTCACAATGGCCCGCTAATGAAGTTTCGAATGAAAAGTTTTGCTATGACATTGTCACGAGTTTTGTTAAGAAGAAAGAGATAACTTACGAGCCGTGAGGAGGAATCATCCGTCATATATTAGATCCAACCATTTCACACTTCTATTATTAAAATTGATTACTTATGCATGCCGAGACATGTTGTCTAAGGTTTCGTTTTGCAGTTTCCCTATTCCGATGTGTACCTTTTTTTCAGTGTTTTTTTTTTCGACTTTAACATTCTGATCAATGAACAGCGGAGTCTACAGAGGAAGTACTTGTAATGTGTAATGTGTGACCAAATATGTCTGGCTTCCGTTCCGTGAATCATGTAGAATAATGTAGAGTTATACTCATATATAAACAACATCTGTAAATATGCACGTGCAATTTATAAATGTATAAGAATGTGTGAAATAATCCAACAATAGTAGTTATATACAAACAGTTCCAATGTTTTATTACAAACCTACAGCCCGTAGACAGGGAGTGCTAATTTGCCCTAGCGTTTAAGCGTATCGTTATGCGGCGACCACCTGATGGCGTAACGCTTGGAGCCATTATGGAGATAACGGGTCTGTTTTGTAAGTCAGCAAGGACAAAAAATGGAAACATTGCTACATTTACCGAATTATTTCTTAAGTTTAGATTCCGGCATAGTTGGTTGGTGAGTTGTCCAGTATTTATCGTTTTATGGTCTCCTCTGTTTTGGACGAATTTCCCTACATTTGTATATGGACTGTTAAGCCTTAATATCTGAGCATGTAATCGTGCGTAATGTATCACCTCTATATCTTAATCATCAACAACTATGTAATATATTGTTATACACGTATATGTAACAGATACATAGCGAACGATATACTCGTAGTTCAAATAAACACTGATGTCAAACCTATCTAATTTGGTTGTCAATGGGATTTATTTTAAGTAAGAACTTGTTTTAAGAAATAACACGTGTTTATTGTCGATAAATAAAGCTTCAATTCGTTCTATCATCGGGGTAGATGTTTACCGTATACACCTCGTCTCTAACTTGTCAACAGGACTAAAACATTTTTTGTCATATCTAGCTTTTTTGAACTGTTTCCTATGTCTGTTGGAACTTTTTTAAAGACTATTTATTGTTAAACAATATACAGGGTTTTGCCACAACTGGAAAACCCCTTAGGAGGAGTTTGCCTTTCCTGCAACCCTTGTCATAAAAGAGTCTTGTATGAATAATGTAGCAGGTTGGAGTGTCACGTAACTGTGTCCAGGTATAAGATTTAGTGAGGTGGCACTTGTGTGACCTAATAATCTATGTAGCCTACCTTCAAAACATTGTAATTTCAGCTGTTGCGAGGACGCAAAACCCCAAACAATCAAGGGAACGCTGCAGAGTTATTTGTAAATGGATCAGCGATAATAGCACGTTCAGCGACATTGTATTATAAAGTCGGTAATATTTACCTTAAGTTTTAATTTTGCTTTGTAATATTAGTATTCTTGTCAGGAAGTGATTACATATAAAACATAGACGGAAACATTGCATACGAGTTTCCTCAGTGAAGTGGATACGTCTACAGAACAATGATCCATAGATTTGCTGAGGGATTCCTGACGACGGAAGCCAGCTTTTAACTCCAACCTTATTGGATATATTTCACTTTTTGTAAATGCAAAGAGACGTGTTCACTTATCGAAAGTGGTTTGTTCAGGGTTTTTGTCCTGGCAACAAGTAAGATCATACGATGACAGCGCAAAACACATCAAGTACTCTTTTATTTGATACGTAATATGAAACAAATATTATTATGGTCAACTCGATCTTAGTCAAATCATACTTGATAAACCAAATTTATTTAACATTTTTAATTATCTACAAATATTGTTCCAATTGTTGAACCTGTATTTTAAACGTTTAACGTATATGTTATAACAGCTATGTCCAATGCTGTACGCGTAATGTAACAAATCCAGTTTCTTAGTTCGCCATTGGGGTGCTAACCGTTTTCTTTATTTAAAACAAAAATGAAAAAAAGCCTTTTCATTTATCTTGACGATCAACGACCTTAAATACATCAGTTCACAATGTTAACACATGTGTGTCAATTAAGTATACTTGTGCTTCAGTAATGTAACTATTATTACTCTTATTTTGGGCAAGTGAAAAAACGTTCCTACAATGAAACGTCAATTCGTGTATCTGAAAACGTATCTTACATAACGAAACTGATTTACTAGCTCTGCTCACTAGACTTCCAATATCTTTTCCAGATATAACCGTTTTGGGTGATATCTGTGTAAACAGTTAGATTAAATCGTTCGTTATATATATATGTAAACATTTCAAATTAATTATCTTTATAACGCAAAAACATCTTCGGAATGATTAAAAATGACAGATCAATTACAATTCGGATAACTCTGATAACTATAACGCATAACAGCTTCACTTGAAAACAAGGCAAACAGTTTGTGAACTTCCACTTGGTATAGCTCTGCATGTATGCGAGCATTGCAGACAATTAATGATGTACTAAGTATTTCACAGAAGACTATCCGATATATTTTTAAGATTAAATAACATTGAGCACCTGTTTTGGTGCGTAAATAAACAACAAGCCTCTAATTGTGTTTTAATGTTTTGGTAAATATCAATCAATGCAAAACTTGCATCCCTAGTGCCAGGCCAAGGCAATTGAAAATTGCAATGTACCGCCAATAACATACCAGTAATGTACTGCCAATAACAAACCAGTATTGTACAGCCAATAACATACCAGTAATGTACTGCCAATAGCATACCAGTATTGTACTGCCAATAACATACCAGTAATGTACTGCCAAGAACATACCAGTAATGTACAGCCAATAATATACCAGTAATGTACCGCCAATAATATACCAGTAATGTACTGCCAATAACATACCAGTAATGTACTGACAATAACATACCAGTAATGTCCAGCCAATAAAATACCAGTAATGTACCGCCTATAACATACCAGTAAATAATAGTAATGTACAGCCAATAACATTCCAGCAATGTACTGCCAATAACATATCAGTAATGTACTGCCAAGAACATACCAGTAAGGTACAGCCAAGAATATACCAGTAATGTACTGCAAATAACATACAAGTAATGTACAGCCAATAAGATACCAGTAATGTACCGCCAATAAAATACCAGTAATGTACTGCCAAAAACAAACCAGTATTGTACCGCCAATAATATACCAGTAATGTACTGCCAATAACATACCAGTAATGTACTGCCAAAAACAAACCGGTATTGTACCGCCAATAATATACCACTAATGTACTGCCAATAACATCCCAGTAATGTACTACCAATAACATTCCAGTAATGTACCTCCAATAACATACCAGTATTGTACCGCCTATAACGTACCAGAAAATAATTGTAATGTACCGCCAATAAAATACGAGTAATGTACTGCCAATCACATACCAGTAATGTACAGCCAATAACATACCAGCAATGTACCGCCAATAACATACCAGTAATGTACAGCCAATAACATACCAGCAATGTACTGCCAATAACATACCATTAATGTACCGCCAATAACATACCAGTAATGTACTGCCAATAACATACCAGTAATGTACCGCCAATAACATACCAGTAATGTACTGCCAATAACATACCAGTAATGTACTGCCAATAACATACCAGTAATGTACCGCCAATAACATACCAGTATTGTACCGCCTATAACGAACCAGTAAATAATTGTAATGTACCGCCTATAACATACCAGTAATGTACCGCCAATAACATACCAGTAATGTACCGCCTATAACATACCATTAAATAATTGTAATGTACCGCCTATAACGTACCAGAAAATAATTGTAATGTACCGCCTATAACGTACCAGTAAATAATTGTAATGTACCGCCTATAACATACCAGGAAATAATTGTAATGTACCGCCTATACCATACCAGTAAATAATTGTAATGTACCGCCTATAACATACCAGTAAATAATTGTAATGTACCGCCAATAACATACCAGTAATGTACCGCCAATAACATACCAGTAATGTACCGCCTATAACATACCAGTAAATAATTGTAATGTACCGGCTATAACGTACCAGTAAATAAATGTAATGTACCGCCTATAACATACCAGTAAATAATTGTAATGTACCGCCAATAACATACCAGTAAATAATTGTAATGTAATCAGATGACAAAGTCCTTATATCCCAAGTATCAAGGCAATGCTAGCAGAGTTTTCTCTGGTCATTTCCGACGCATCTAGTCTAAAATCAACACCAGGCTCGGGGACACTCAATATACCTATCATGTATCTGTGTAGTATATATATATTGTCATTGTAAATTGGTTTACCGACAAGGTCATTAATGTATGTAGTAAAAACATCTCGATTGGACAACCCATAATTTGTATACAAAACGATGCCAATAATGGACCGTGAGGGTTTTCGGCGCTTCTGGTAACCCACCGCCCAGCCTGTGATGTCCTATAAAACAGTTTGTCTACTGATATCAATCTAGGGTCGATTATCTTCTTTTTCAATCCGGGATTTGATATGCTAGATTTTAGTTTAAAATAGGCAAAATTGGGAAAAGGTGTGTTATTATTCATGACATGTCAGTTTCTACGTAGGTTTCGGTCTATATACTCCATACAGTATCTCTGTATGTGTGTCTCCCTGTCCTATATGTTTAGTACAGTAACACCAAGTTTAAGTCGTTGAGACCCTTACAGATTTTTTAAGTTAAGAAATATAGAATGATTATGACAAAATGGATAAATTGTCTATAAAATGCGTCACAATTGCATGTCTTTATATATAATGCACAAAAACAATATAGCTGAACTTTTGTTTGTGCCAACCTTTCATATACAGGATATCTTTAAAGTTGAGATGTAGCAAAGAAAATGAGTTACTCACTCAACCGCACAAAAATTATAATCGGATTTAATGCTTCATTATTTTATGAATCTCGTTCATAAAAGTGTTTATGTATGATGCGAGTGAAGGTAGGTTATAATATACCCAAAGCCTTGACGGGTAAAACAAGAAGTCACGTTTGGTCAAACTCTAAATTGTAGTCCTATAATAAAATAACGTAGAAACTATGACAGCCATCCAGAATTTAACTATAGCTCGTTCATCAGAACAACAAGAGATGTGTAGCGGACAGCTGCCAATCGTATTTTGTGGCTAGGCTCTCTTTGAGACCTAAACTAACGAGTAGGTTAGATATGACCAAACCAGTGAAGGGCCTAACCCGACTCCCCGTGACTCTCTGTTGTTCTCAGGTTGTCCCAGAAATGCAAAGCTGGATCTCTGACTTCGTAATGAACGCGGTATCGTATTCTATTATTTGCTTTTAATACTTTAATACTAATTGCTATATAAGTATAAAAGGACTAATATTACATCACACTTTTTAGTTTTAATCCATTTGCAGTTAAAGCCGACTACAGAAACACGATTCTCTAAGTTTGGGAATACAACGTTTTGATATAAATCTGGGACCAAATATCTGCATTTTCAATCCTAGAATTAATGTGCTTACTTCTAGAAGAAGAAAAAAGAATACGAAAGGAAAATATTATGTTTTTATGATATACCTGTTTCTGTACAGGTTACGGTCCATTGAACCTGAACATGATGATAGTATCTAGGGACTGAATAGGGACTCATTGTGTCACCTGTAGGACAGACAAGTACTTGCTTTTTGTATTTGCACGCAGAAAAAAAATTGTTGGATAATTATGACAGTAAGGATTGGTTGTTAAATTATTTCTTAACAATACATGTTTTATTATACAAATATTTTGTAGTTAAAAATCATCTTTTTTGGTGCCGACAGTTTAGCATGATATCTTTAATGTTGAAAAGTAGCATAAACAGAAGTTAACCACGTCACTCAACCTAGAAATGTTCTAGTCAGTTGAATCGGATATGTGTTTCGTCTTTTGTTAATGGATAAAGGTAAACAGTGTGTGTGAGACATAATTGGAAGTTTAGAAAGAAAATACACTTGTATCTGAAAGCCATGAACGCCGCGAGCCGAGTTTATTTAAACAGAGCTCGGTCGTGCGACAAGGAAGAGAGAATCGCAGCATGTGTTATAGTGGGACACAGAAACTAGACAGATCTGCCGAAACTTAACGATAAATGATGAGGCCACTACTCCTGTCGATGTCCCTATATTCCGTCTTTGCGTATTGCAGAGTTATCTTCTCTTGTGAACAGGTATTGATTGTTACGTCATTTGTTTGTGAGAGTAACGTCATCAATTTTTGAAAACGACGTAATTTTCTCACACAAACCAATGACGAAACAATCAATACCTGCTCACAAGAGAAGATAACTCTGCAATACGCAAAGACGGAATATCTGGTTTGTTGTAACAAAACTAATAAAGGTTACGTCACTTAGATTTGACAACAAACTAATCTTCTCTACGGTCGGGGCCAGAAACCGTCTATCGTCTTTAAGGGGAGATAGCTCATTTAATATGATCAAGAAAGCTACATATGAGTATACAAACGTCAATGTATTTGTACCAACATTAATCTACGTTTGAAGTAATCAAGATAGAAAGAAAAGTTTCATATATAAATCAGAAGCACCCAGTTCCCTTTGATGGTAGCCGTAATATAAATGATATATCCTCCCCCGTCATTACCCCACATACACACGTTGTAAAGTCCCTGCCCTGACATATATTCCAAATGTTAAGGTGTAATTCACTATAGGTGTGCGACACCTCTTCCCTGCCTGTACTTTAGGACGGTAATGTATACGCACGTTTAGAACACACATCATTATGGGTGGGACTGTTACTATTATCACTAATGATTATTTTCATAATGAAAACCATAAAAAAAACAATGTAACACCTATATTTTAATAGACATTGTAAATACAACTTTACCAGGACTGCCACAACAATGGTTCGTGCTCTATGATTAATTACATGTACCTCTCCTGTGTTGGAGACCTGGAAGTATAGTTAATGGTAACTACACGTGGGAGGTTAACGCCCATTTATATCGCCTCTGGCCCACACGCATCATGTGTTTAATGATCGGTTAATCTTATTCATTTTTTTCTCATTTGACAGAAAATAAAACAAAAACAATATATACTGTACATGATTTTTTTTATAAAACTAGTCCTGAACTTGCTTGTATATTGATCTCTATTGCATCTATCATTTGTAGTGATAACAATACGATAAGGCTTTCATATGTTACCGTGACTTAATCGCCTGGCTTAATACAATATACACTGTACCAATGTTTCTTATACAAAACAACAGGAGGAGGAGGAGGAGGAGGAGGAGGAGGAGGAGGAGTCGTTGATAGGCTACAGAAAATTGTGTCAAATCCTTGCTTTATAATTACAAAAGGAAAGAGCGTAGATGAATTACAATTTACTTTGTCAAGTGGAAATTTTGATAAGCATTTATGTATAATTTTTATCTAACATATGTTTATCAAGCATGTTTTACAATGAATAATAAAGCATAACTTGTACGTAATTACATTACATATGTAACAGTATGTACAGAATGAGAAAGCATATGTTATCTCCAGAACTGCACGACGACCGCCCGTAAATACAACTTTAAATAATAATTCTATTCGTCTAGTCTAGTGTAACAAATTAATAAGACCATGTATACCGATCTTAACATGTATGACAGTACCTCATGGATCTACAAATTTAATAAAAAATAAATAGACAGACGGTCAATAAGTCTACAGAAAGCTAGTCAGTAAAAACATTCGGACACATTATTGAATTCTTTGATAGACGTATCCGGTGAAGAAACTCCGGTCTTTAAAACAGGCGTATATCCCTCACCGTAAGTCTGTATCTCACGTCCAGGGTAGATACAGACACTCCGGCCATTTTGTGAGGGAAACAGGGTAGTAAAAACCTGCATTGGCTGCAGTAAACCTGTCATAACAGATAGGCTGAAACAATCCGCGCGGAACAACCATATGGCGTCATGCTGGTCAGATAGCACGGGTTTCTGTGGTCAATAAATCACGTGTTCTTTAACGGTCACCGAACTGAAAGACCAGATGTGATGGATTATTCAAAGGTGTTCTTCCGGTCACCGGGTGGTCAGTTTGGATGTTTGTACAGATGACCAATCTGTGATGGCGTTTATATGCACGTGTGCTAGTCTAATGTCATACTGTGCCAACAAAACAAGCTACTATTCAATATGTTCCGTATGCGTCGAATACATTAAACCGCCCAAAGGGAACGGTTTTATTAAATCAGCCAAACATGACCCAGGAGGACACACTATGGTTTATGAAAACCGCCCGGTACCCGTGTTACTTATACGTAACACTAGCAAGAGGTCGACAACCTCCGATATTCCTGTTTTGTCTGTTCGTAAGCAACAATTTCAAGAGTTAAGTCCCCTGTATTTACTCTTACCATTGTTCCTACAACGTCACCAATATGCAGTCCATAGTTTGTCTGTGAGAAGTATATATAAAAAATACTCCCAAGACACTGGCAAGAGGAAAAGTCTCTAGTTTGAATGATTTAACTTGTCAAGATAGGGAAGCCAGTTTGAATCTTAAAAATAAGGGGGATTGATGTTGCGTTGAAAACATGGAATATTAATGTGTTTTCCTTGACCTTTGTAATATTATTGAATTAGAAACCAAAATACTGGCGTACTTCACAAGAAAAAGGATGAAATATAATACCAAGAGTATTGAAGTTCTAACCTAACCTCACGAACACGTTAATATACATGTATATCTACATTTCCGTATCTATATTTAAAAAAGAGGGATTTTGCAAAAATCTCAATGTTATGAGGTACAGGTACATGTAGGTACACGCAGAGACCCGACACTACTACATCCTCCTGATGTATATGTCTGTAAGTGTGAAGAATGGGTAGAGTTCAGATATTTGATTGGGAAAAAAGAAACTAAAAAAGTCCGAATAACATGTGTGTGTATATATCGTATAGATGCCTACCTAAATCGCTCCCCTACCTCCTCGTATAAAGTAGAAATCTTTGAAATATGATATTAGGCACCAGCATTTAGAGTTCATGATAAGAAACAGTTTTCTACTTATAATTGCGATGATGACCTTGACCTTTGTTATAACTGATCTACCGGTGCTGGACTAATTGGGGCCCTGAGGTACACACATTCCTGTTGAATTTCCGATTGAAATCCTCGTATATATACGAATATTAAAGGTGATGACAAGCGTGTTGAGGTTAAAGAAAACTTGACATTTACTGTATATGTTGATCTTTAAACCATATTAAACTCCGTATAGACGCCAAGTTTCAATGTATAAATGCCAAAGGTTACAAACCCGTCAAAGAAGTGACGATATTCACTAAATTCCAATTTACTATATATTCATCTCTTTCAACATTGGACTATCACTTCCTCTTCATCAAAATACAAATATACGGTGCTAATTTCTATATTAACCTTTTATCCGCAACAATACCAATCCACTACACAGAGAAAGAAAACTTAGAGAACATTAGAACTTCACATTTACCTCATATTTTTGAATCCCTCTACTCTAAATGATAGCAATCCTCTACCCCATGGAAAGCATCCAAATACTTTCGGACTATCCACCTAAAAATCGGTATCCTCATCAAACAATGTATAATCGGTTTTCTAAATAATACGCTCCCCTACCCCCGGACGCCATTCACTAGACGCTGTATAAAATTGGACACTACAGAGTAACCTATTCAGTATAACAAAAACAAATGTCGGTTATAGTCGTCCGTCACCTATTTGGATGCCCCACCCCCGGGACTTACCTTGACTGGGCACTGTAGACGTATCCCTCTGTTTCCTCACAGTAGAGACAGATGTAATCGCCGATACACAGATACTCCCCCATCCCCGGCTTCTCCTGGGTGTATCCGTGTAGCTGGAAAAATTAGAACATACCTCAGGTGCGAAATTCACAGGTGTGTCTAAGAAATATGTATATAAATATATAACTCCTCCTTTGACTTTATCACAGTATATCATCCAAGTAATATCTGATTGAAGTACGATTCCAAGTTCAGAATACAATGACTATTTTACACTGTCACGCATCAAGGTACACTACTTTGTTTGGCGTGTTCATTGATGCTTCACCTGTCCGCCTTTATACATAATAAACTAATGTAACAATCGTATCCCTATCACACACTGTCACACTTCGACGCAATTAATCACCAGAAGTTTATTATCAATATTCCAAGTAAATAAAGTACGCTACTAGATAGCCCGTTCATTCGTCAGGTAGGCTCACGCCTGTAAAATAAGCGCTTTCCAACCTGCAATGATGGATATAGTCTGTGGCATGAAGCAGCTTTGATATCATTGGCGCCACTATAATGCAGAGGTGGCAACTCGCTAATACTGGAGAGGGGAGGCGTGCGCCGTTGTTTGTCATCAAACAACTCCAGTGGGAGGGACGGGGCGTCCTAAGTACTACTCAGGGTCGGGCACATATAGAGCATGGAGACTCTCGCTCGGGGACAGCCATGTATACAGATAGAGCTTTGGGACTCGCACTCAAGGAAGGACAGTACTAGTGGGGACGGGCATGTACACAGAGCATGGGGACTCGCGGTCGGGGACGGTCATGTACACAGGAACGGTCATGTTCACATCAATAGCATGGGGACTCGCGCTCGGGGACTGAAAATGAAATGTGATGTAAGAGTGAAGTATTGACTTTGTAACTGTTTTATTATGCAATGTGTATGTCCTGTATGTTAGTCGGTTTTAATAGCTCCTTAGAGCTAATGTTGTATTGTTATACCATGTACCAACTCTAAATAAAACTTTTGACTTTGACTTTGACTTTGACAATTATTATTAGGGCTGTAACGATACACCGCGGTTCACCGAAAACCGCGCTACATTGCTTCGGTTCGGTTTACGGTATTTTTGTTCCGTGTTTCGGTTCGGTTCGGTTTGGTTTTTAATATTACCTGACTTCCGGAATTTAACCATACCAGCGTCACCTACGATGATAATAAAGGTTTTGAAGGGTTTGACATGGTTGATGTGGAAATACTTCGGTGTAACATAATATGTAACTTTCCAATGAACGGCTTTGTGCCATAGGCAACAGGTAAATATCGGCGGACCGAGGCGCACATGTCGTCTGCAGGTGAGGCCGAATTGAACATTAACATTGATACGTTTTGAGCCGATTGATTTCTTCAAACTATATATCGATAATTTAATCATAAACTAGACCGTAATTTAAAAATGATCTTTCTGGTGCTTAAATCCGATTAATTAAAAGTTTCACCCTTTCTTAACTTTATTACCACCTGTACAGGTAAATACTGAAGCAACTTTAGAATTGAAAAAGTTAATGTAAACTATCCTTTCGCTCGCCTGTTTGGCAGCATTTTGGATTCCTGCTACATGTCCCCGATGGAAAATCACTCCCCACTTGCCGCATATGTTTCGTAGACTTAGGTTTAATACAAGTCAGGGAACACATCAAACATGGCGACGCATGTGAAGAGGAAGCATAACATTTCGTCATCCTGTATCGTATCAAAATGTATCGTATCGTGGCATAGGTGTATCGTTACAGCCCTAATTATTATGTATGGGGGGGGGGGGGGGGGGACAAATTAGTTCGTGGGAAATGTAGCGTGGACGGATACAGAACTGGACAACAAACGACTGGTGTAGTGAGGGGAGAGACATCGTTTTCCCAAATTTTACAGAAGGTAAAACTGTTTGGTCCATGTCGGAGTTATGTTATATAATATTTTGTGGTATTTACAACGGTAGGACTTTATGTTATATAATATTTTGTGGTATTTACAGCGGTACGACTTTATGTTATATAATATTTTGTGGTATATAATATTTTGTGGTATTTACAACGGTCCACCTTTATGTTATATAATATTTTGTGGTATTTACAGCGGTACGACTTTATGTTATATAATATTGTGTGGTATATACAACGGCACGACTTTATGTTATATAAGATTTTGTGGTATATACAACGGTACGACTAAATGTTATATAATATTTTGTGGTATTCACACCGGTACGATTTTGTTATATAATATTTTGTGGTATATACAACTGTACGACTAAATGTTATATACTATTTTGTGGTATATAATATTTTGTGGTATTTACAACGGTACGACCTTATGTTATATAATATTTTGTTGTATATACAACGGTACGACTTTACGTTATATAATATTTTGTGGTATATACAACGGTACGACTAAATGTTATATAATATTTTGTGGTATTCACACCGGTACGACTTTGTTATATAATATTTTGTGGTATTTACAACGGTACAACTTTATGTTATATAATATTTTGTGGTATATACAACGGTACGACTAAATGTTATATACTATTTTGTGGTATATAATATTTTGTGGTATTTACAACGGTACGACTTTATGTTATATACTATTTTGTGGTATATACAACGGTACGACTTTATGTTATATACTATTTTGTGGTATATAACATTTTGTGGTATTTACAACGGTACGACTTTATGTTATATAATATTTTGTGGTATATACAACGGTACGACTTTATGTTAGAACTGCTATGTGTGAACATTTAATTGTTGGATTTTCTAGAGAAAATACAGGAAACGTCCAAAAACAAGACATGAAAATCAAACCAAAAAAGAAAGGCAATATAATACTTCCGTGTATCATACTTATTATACCCATTACGTGTAGCCATACCTTATACACATGATTTATCTGTTAAATTCGTGTACTTGCATGAGTAACAGTTTCTGATCAGGGCCGATTGTTGTATAATCTGACATCTCTATGTGTATTAGCCGCTGTATAAACTCCAGTTTTTTTTATCTTCATTGATTTACTGCTATTTGCTTCTCGGCTTTTTTTCCCATCAAATTCCATATGCAATGGTAGAAGATGCTTAGAGTAAGGTATCTTATCACGTCACACTCGACTGGTTCACGTTACGTAATAACATATTCATATTACTCGAAAATAAGTTTTATATTCTATATAGCATCTAGTACAGCTTATTGGTTAGTATATAAACTACCATATGGCCATTAACTCATGTGTAAGATCCATACTAATTTATTGTCTAGTCCAGTTGTCTCGATATTTGGTGATTTCTCGATGAATATTCACAGGACCTCACAAGTTATAGCTAACTGTGTTACGGTATCATTGAGGAACAGACGACAGCTCGGTAAGTGAACGGCTGGTACTCTTTCTTTAGCTATTACATAGACATTAATGACGTAGTCGACATCTGTGTTACACGTCTGGTAGGTTTATATCGCGCACCTGTTGGACAACGTAAGATTTGCGTGTAGTGTTATCATGTTATGTTTTAAGTGCACTTAATGTCAATATATGCATGTAATGTTATCATTTATACGTCATGTCACCATTTTGAACTTTTTAATAAATGTAAGACATGCATTTAATATTTTTTAATTCATGTAATGCCACATATTATACGGAATGCTATATGCATCATTTTACAATGTTATTAATGTTTTAATTTACTATCCTCAATGCATGTATATGTTATCATTTAGTATATTTGCTATGCAAGATGTGTTAATAGTAGCCTAGCACTTTTCAGCATTCTTTTGAAGTAATAATAGCTGATAAACATGTGTTTCAATCTATAACTTTCGTTTAAAGTATGTTTTATTACTAATCATTATTTAAAAGCACCGCAAAAAGAGCGTCCACATAATATTTTACGTACAACACTGTTTGGCAATAGAATCTTTGTCATCTGTATAATTTGGTTTGGTTTGGTTAAGTATTGTTCATTACAAGATGCATGCGTGTAGTGTATGCATGTGTGTTTTGGGAGGCTGCGATATGTTCAAGTTTGTCTCCTTGTGATAGCGCGGAACTGATGCCGACTTTATAGTGCTACCTCACTGAAACATACTGCCGAAGACATCCAGCAGGACACCCCCACCCGGTCACATTATGCTGACAACGGGCAAACCAGTCGTCCCATTCCTAAACTGCTGATGAGCGTTAAGCAGGAGTAGAAACTACCATTTTTGCAGACTCTGGAATGTCTCGGCCAGGGGACAGAACCCAAGGCCTTCCTCATAGGGGCGAACGCTCAACTAAAGGCCAAAAGTGAAGCATTTTCAAGGGAGACATTAGGAAGAAGAAAGTTGTTTAAAAAGAAGAGAAAAGAAAAAAAACTACCAAAAGTCGCCTCTTACGCCCGCCCTACCTGCAGGGAGTTGTCATCTGTATAAACGCTGAGTCAATAATTCGCTGTATTACAACGTATTATTGGGTGAGTTATTCTTTTCCAAAATTCAGAATATTTCTTGTTGAATTTGAAAGATTCGAGATTGCAGTCATAATGTTGTATCACGATTTCTTTATCAAAATTCATTCCAACTTGTGTAATTTGTTCACCGAATAAAACAGCCATTATCTTTGGAGAGTTGTATAATCTAACGTTACAGTAATGATGACGTCACAATAATGATGACGCCACAATCGGGTCATGACACACGCAATGCGTAAAGCACTGGGAAATATAACATACATATATACGTGGGCCCATTTTACACTAGTGACGAGTTTGGACCAGAGGTCAGTAATCGTTCGTTCGCGTAAGTTTAAGGAGAGTATCGTTCTTGCATTCTGTACACAGATTGTAACGGCGCTGTAGGAGCAATTACTTTAACATGTAATAGTACAACAGTAGCGTTACCAGATGTCTGGCGCTCCTCCTCACCCTAGTCGTCCATTAGGCCCACGGTAGGTGGTTAGACTAGACTATAGATCAGGTACAGCTCCCAACAATGACCATTAGTCGTGTTGGTTTAGGTTTTAGCAGGGGAATGGCAAGGTCATGCTTGGTTTACATTGACCGGTAATACACGTGCTCATTAGCAGGTCCAGAAATACGTACATGATTACATGTGAGGCATTAGATAGTTGTTTAGGAAATCACATATACGAGTAACTTGTGTTGGAATACTCGCGATACGTTTATTTACATTTCCACATGCCACTGTAAAACCGCATTCCATATTCATTTTGCATTCATAAGACCATGAATGCCATAGAACCAAATGATGAGATTTCCGTCAGCGGTCAACAAAACAAACATGGATATTTTACAGGCTATAACGTACGAACACCACAGAGTGATGTAGTTATTCAGTACATAGTACATAGATCTGGTGAAAACCACTGAAAGCGGTTCAATGCTTAAGTAACCAGGATCTGGCTCGTCACAAGTATCATCTATGGAAGTTAATACAAATATGTCATTCCGTATAAAGATGCTAATATGAATACATAATATGTTCTATCAGGGATGTAGACAGAGCTTGGGAGATGAAGTCAAATTTGACTAACCATAGAATTGTCATGGTAAACCCTAATAAGGGAACTTATCATCAGAATATAATCCGCCATACATAGGTAAATGTGTACAGGGCCCTCACATACAATCCGCCATACATAGGTAAATGTGTTATGTACAGGGCCCTCACATACAGTCCGCCATACATAGGTAAATGTGTCACATACAGGGCCTCACATACAATCCGCCATACATAGGTAAATGTGTCATGTACAGGGCCCTCACACACATGTATAATCCGCCATACATAGGTAAATGTGTCATGTACAGGGCCCTCACACACATGTATAATCAGCCATACATAGGTAAATGTGTCATGTACAGGGCCCCCACATACAATCCGCCATACATAGGTAAATGTGGCATGTACAGGGCCCTCACATATAATCCACCATACATAGGTAAATGTGTCATGTACAGGGCCCTCACATACAGTCCGCCGTACATAGGTAAATGTGTCATGTACATGGCCCTCACACATATAATACGCCATACATAGGTAAATGTGTCACATACAGGGCCTCACATACAATCCGCCATACATAGGTAAATGTGTCACGTACAGGGCCCTCACATACAATCCGCCATACATAGGTGAATGTGTACAGGGCCCTCGCATAGAATCCGCCATACATAGATAAATGTGTCATTTACAGGTCCCTCATATACAATCCGCCATACATAGGTAAATGTGTCATATACAGGGCCCTCGCATACAATCCGACATACATAGGTAAGTGTGTACAGGGACCTCACATACAATCCGCCATACACAGGTAAATGTGTCATGTACAGGGCCCTCACATACAATCCGACATACATAGGTAAATGTGTCATGTACAGGGCCCTCGCATACAATCCGCCATACACAGGTAAATGTGTCATGTACAGGGCCCTCACATATAATCCGCCATACATAGGTGAATGTGTACAGGGCCCTCGCATACAATCCGCCATACATAGATAAATGTGTCATTTACAGGGCCCTCATATACAATCCGCCATACATAGGTAAATGTGTCATGTACAGGACCCTCACATACAGTCCGCCGTACATAGGTAAACGTGTCATGTACAGGGCCCCCACATACAATCCGCCATACATAGGTAAGTGTGTAAAGGGCCCAACATACAATCCGCCAATCATAGGTAAATGTGTCATGTACAGGACCCTCACATACAGTCCGCCGTACATAGGTAAACGTGTCATGTACAGGGCCCTCACATACAATCCGCCATACACAGGTAAACGTGTCATGTACAGGGACCTCACATACAATCCGCCATACATAGGTAAGTGTGTACAGGGCCCAACATACAATCCGCCAATCATAGGTAAATGTGTCATGTACAGGGCCCTCACATATAATCCGCCATGCATAGGTATATGTGTCATAGACAGGGCCCTCACATATAATCCGCCATACATAGGTAAATGTGTCATGTACAGGGCCCTCACATATAATCCGCCATACATAGGTAAATGTGTTATGTACAGGGCCCTCACATATAATCCGCCATACATAGGTAAATGTGTTATGTACAGGGCCCTCACATATAATCCGCCATACATAGGTAAATGTGTACAGGGCCCTCGCATACAATCCGCTATACATAGATAAATGTGTCATGTACAGGACCCTCACATACAATCCGCCATACATAGGTAAGTGTGTACAGGGCCCAACATACAATCCGCCAATCATAGGTAAATGTGTCATGTACAGGCCCCTCACATACAATCCGCCATACACAGGTAAACGTGTCATGTACAGGGCCCTCACATACAATTCGCCATACATAGGTAAGTGTGTACCGGGCCCAACATACAACCGCCAATCATAGGTAAATGTGTCATGTACAGGACCCTCACATACAATCCGCCATACATAGGTAAATATATCATGTACACAGGGCCCTCACATATAATCCACCATTCATAGGTAAATGTGTCATGTACAGGGCCCTCGCATACAATCCGCTATACATAGATAAATTTGTCATGTACAGGGCCCTCACACACATGTATAATCCGCCATACATAGGTAAATGTGTACAGGGCCCTCGCATCCAATCCGCCATACACAGGTAAATGTGTCATGTACAGGGCCCTCGCATACAATCCGACATACATAGGTAAGTGTGTACAGGGCCCTCACATACAATTCGCCATACAATAGGTAAATGTGTCATGTACAGGGCCCTCGCATACAATCCGACATACATAGGTAAGTGTGTACAGGGACCTCACATACAATCCGCCATACATAGGTAAATTTGTCATGTACAGGGCCCTCACACACATGTATAATCCGCCATACATAGGTAAATGTGTACAGGGCCCTCGCATCCAATCCGCCATACACAGGTAAATGTGTCATGTACAGGGCCCTCGCATACAATCCGACATACATAGGTAAGTGTGTACAGGGACCTCACATACAATCCGCCATACATAGGGAAATGTGTCATGTTCAGTGCCCTCACATCCAATCCGCCATACACAGGTAAACGTGTCATGTACAGGGCCCTCACATAACAGGGCCCTCACATATAATCCGCCATACATAGGTAAGTGTGTACAGGGACCTCACATACAACCCGCCATACATAGGGAAGTGTGTACAGGGCCCTCGCATACACTCCGCCATCCACAGGTAAATGTGTCATGTACAGGGCCCTCGCATACAATCCGCTATACATAGATAGATGTGTCATTTACAGGGCCCTCACATACAATCCGCCATACATAGGTAAATATATCATGTACAGGGCCCTCGCATATGAACATAATTTAGTAAGATAGTATAACCCGCCATACATACATGTAGGTAAATGTATCATGTACAGGACCCTCACATACAATCCGTAAGATAGTATAATACGTCTAAGTATTACAGCAGTAAAGCTGACGCCGTTTTTCATTGGTGGATCCGGATCCTTACATAACCAACATAAACATCATTTTAATGATTACATATAAACCAGGCAGCTATACTCTAAAACAAATCTTAACGTTAATATAAGTATTATAAACACTTTTCTTAACATAACCGATATGTTACCCGGTTTCTTATAAACATACATGTATTCTTCAAGAAACACTACGACGCATAATGAAATATGTGTTCAAACCGACATGGTTAGAAAATACATTTCAATCCTAAAATATATTAATCTAGCCGCTGAAAAACGAAGATGCTTTGCTCTTTTAATTTGACATTTACAATAGTGTTTGCCTATATAAATATTTGTATCTACTGTAGCTGTCAATCTCAGCAATTAGAAATAACCTGATTTTCTATAAGATTGTCACCCTTGGATATGCTTGGCTGATCAGATGTACATGTATGCCTACGATTAACATTATAACATTTTTTTCTAAAAATGTAATTAATTCGCAAAAACAAAATCGTTTGGATACATGATACATGACTATTTTACAGTAAAATGCAGCAACAATACGACAGGATGACGACACAACATTCTGACAAATGACTGGCCTTACTGGATCAGGGACATGCGCGTTAGCAGACAAGATAAGCAGTTCTACAACAAGCCATGGTTATCCTCAGACCTTGTAAGACCGGTTTACGATTGCGAGTTTGACTTGCACACACCCAACACAACTAATGGGGCCAAGATAAGCACTCGGAAACAACGGACCTAATTAATGAACAATACTTGAACAACAAACGTTTGTTACAACAAGTCAAGCTGACAAATGGGCTGATGCTACAGGGTCAGCTTTTGGGTGGAGTGCTACCGAGCTCAAACGTACTTAGGCCAGGGTAGTTAGTCAGACATCAGTATCACCGGTCTGTCAGACTTACCACAGGAAAATAAACTGCAGGTTAGTTAACTGTGTATGTTACATATAATATCGACATCTATGAAAACAAAGCGGTAAAGTGTATACCATTGTACAATACACCCTGTAAGGCCAAGACTCATTACAGAAGATATACCACTGGTAAAATCCATCCTGTAAGGCCAAGACTCACTAGAGAAGATATACCACTGGTACAATACACCCTGTAAGGTCAAGACTCACTACAGAAGATATAACACTGGTACAATACATCCTGTAAGGCCCAGACTCATTACAGAAGATATACCACCGGTACAATACACCCTGTAAGGTCAAGACTCATTACAGAAGATATACCCCTGGTACAATACACCCTGTAAGGACAAGACTCATTACAGAAGATATACCCCTGGTACAATACACCCTGTAAGGCCAAGCCTCATTACAGAAGATATACCACTGGTAAAATACATCCTGTAAGGCCAAGACTCACTAGAGAAGATATACCACTGGTACAATACATCCTGCAAGGCCAAGACTCACTACAGAAGATATACTACTGGTACAATACATCCTGTAAGGCTATTCCTCGCTACAGAAGATATACCACTGGTACAAGACATCCTGTAAGGCCAAGACTCATTACAGAAGATATACCCCTGGTACAATACACCCTGTAAGGCCAAGTCTCACTACAGAAGATATACCACTGGTGCAATACATCCTGTAAGGCCAAGACTCCCTACAGAAGATATACCACTGGTACAATACACCCTGTAAGGTCAAGACTCATTACAGAAGATATACCACTGGTACAATACACCCTGTAAGGTCAAGACTCATTACAGAAGATATACCACTGGTACAATACATCCTGTAAGGCCAAGACTCATTACAGAAGATATACCCCTGGTTCAATACATCCTGTAAGGCCAAGACTCACAACAGAAGATATACCACTGGTACAATACACCCTGTAAGGTCAAGACCCATTGTAGAAGATAGTAGAGACATTATAAGTTGGTGTATTTCTCCTAAAGTAAAATATATGGGATTTCTATGTTGTTCCGTCTTAACAGTTGAGTCATTTTGGTGTTGTGGTCATTGGTAGCGCGTAGCCATAATAGTGTATCCTCCCATGACCAAATAACGTCACTTCCGTGTTGTGATACTTAAATGGGCACTATCAACAGTCGGCAGCGTCGTCATACGACCTTAGCTGTTGTCAAGACTTTAACCACACAGGTACAAACAAACGTATGTCATATACATAGCTGTCAACCCTCCCTCATTAGAAAGGAGAATCTCCCATTTTGACAAAAAAAATCAAGTCCAAACTCACAATTTAAAAAAAATCTACACCCTATAGTCAAATGATCTCCTAGTTAATGCAGACCATAACAATTGTGTCTGAATAAAATTAATACCTTTTTGACTGATTGTGATACAAAAATAGGGAAAACTAGATTGAGCATAGCAGTTTCAGACACGTTTCACGCACTTTCTCTCTCATTAAAAATGAGGAATGAGGGAAATCTCCCTCATTGGAGGTTTCAGAGGTTGAAACCTATCCATATATTGAACTCCTGCAGCTGTCCTTGATAAAATGGACATTGGAAATAGCAAGGGACTAGTCAACTAGTGTATATATATATGTTGATAAATATATTGATCAGCTACATGTTTTTAAACGGTTAAACCGTAGTGAGTAACATGAAATGTTTCGTTTATTGGAAATGGAAATCAAAAGTACATCGGTGATCATTGATAAGTTTTAAGAAAAAATATTCTGTGCTCTTTGAATCGTAAAGAAATAACACTTATATACGTGAGACAAAACAAAAAGGCACAGTATTATTTATAACGTCAACATTGTAAATTCAGTGATAAAAATGCATACATCGGTTCTAGACACACATTTAATTACACGGCGTGTTTGTATATACAAGTTTACGGATGCCCTGCACCAGAGCTGTCTGTTAGTAAACAACATTTTGACAGTATCCGCACATATGATTGCACCTAATTGATTCAATTTCACTTTACTCCTCTTCTTCAAATTGTTGTTAACGAAATTGACAAAGAGCCAAAAGCTAAATATTAGCTTTGACAGACGAGTTTGATATGCTGATTGGAGGAAACCTGTGATGGGGCGTGACTGTATCAGGCACTGTAATAGCAATATGTCTCCCTCCCGACAGCTAATTACCCCACCCCGCCTAGTGATACCGAGTACGTTACGATGTAAGATATCTATATAATCAAATAAAAAACGTTCATTGATCTGTTAGCTTATCAGTATAAGTTATTAACCCTATATAAACCGGTGCAAGCTAGGCTTTACTGGTCTTAGAACCATTCATTGCATACTCCCTTTAACCCCTTTAACCCATACCCACTTATTAACCCCTCCCCCTACAGGATTTACCCGTCTTAGAACCATTCATTGCATACTCCCTCTAACCCCTTTCACCCATATCCACTTATTAGCCCAGGCCCTCCCCCTACAGGATTTACCCGTCTTAGAACCGTTCGTCTCAATATCGCATTACCTCCTTTCACCCATACCCACTTACCAACTTTAAACCCTCAACCAACAAGGCTGAGGTGAATCGCCTGTCCTTCCCCTGATCATTTCAATATCCCACTTACTCTCAATCAACCCATTTCCAATTTTTAGTCTAGACCCTCCCCTCCCCTCTTCCCCTTCCTCTCTCCAAGACAAATCCCCCCGTTTAACCAGTGAATGTTGAAGCAAATGTGCTAATATAGATGTAGCAATGTCCTTAAGTAGACATACAAAATAAAACACCACATATGTTACCTGACAGTTCAACCAAAGGTTTGGTATTCTCCTCGGAAAAGTAAGGCGTACACGACAGAACCAATACAAAAGTATTTAACATGACCAGTGTGTCGGCATATTCCAAAGACCAATAAGGAACACATCATATAAACCTTCCACACAAAATATAAGATATAAAATGTATTAAATATGTTCTCCGCCATTTTACAAGACATTTATAAGGTATCTTTCAATATGCCTATATGCAATGTGAATTTGGCATTAAAACTGAATTGTATTGAAAATATATCGCACAACAAATGTCAGGGTCATTAAGTGCCACACAACAATAAGGTGTACACGACACAACCACAGAGTCGGTATGTTCTACACAACAATAAGGCGTACACGACACAACCACAGAGTCGGTGTGTTCTACACAACAATAAGGCGTCGCGACACAACCAAAGGGTCGGTATGTATTAAAACTGAATTGTATTGAAAATATATCGCACAACAAATGTCAGGGTCATTAAGTGCCACACAACAATAAGGTGTACACGACACAACCACAGAGTCGATATGTTGTACACAACAATAAGATGTACACGACACAACCACAGAGTCGGTATGTTCGACACAACAATCAGGTGTACACGACACAACCACAGAGTCGATATGTTCTACACAACAATAAGGTGTACACAACACAACCAAAGGGTCGGTATGTTCTACACAACACTAAGGTGTACACGACACAACCACAGAGTCGATATGTTCTACACAACAATAAGGTGTACACGACACAACCACAGAGTCG